>NW_023276808.1:5983492-6022879 GCF_003668045.3 Cricetulus griseus
CCTGAGTAACTAGCCTGACTGTCCTGGAACTCACTCTGTAGACCAAGCTAGCCTGGAACTCAGATCCACCTTTCTCTGCATCCTGATTCTTGTGATTAAAGGTGTGCTCCACCAAAGCCTGTTTTTTTTTCCATCTTTTCGATTTTCAAAACAAGGTTTTTCTGTAGCTTTGACCCACCTACCTCTGCCACCACCATGCTGAAACCTTTAACACTTTATTTTTTTTTATTTTTAGGTTTTTTGAGACAGGGTTTATCTGTGGCATTGGACGCTGTCCTGGAACTGACTCTTGTAGACCAGGCTGGTCTCGAAGTCACAGAGATCCACCTGCCTCTGGCTTCCAAGTGCTGGGATTAAAGGCATCCGCCAACAATGCCCAGCACTACCTTTTATACTTTAAATTGCCAGTGGTAATAGGTCCATTAAGAAACGATGGGGTACAAAATCCAAATCTGTTGCATTTTGAGTATAAGGCCAGCCTGGTGGACAGCCAGAGAAGGGACACTGAAATGCCTATACATAATTTGGCTTGTCAGTGGGGGAGGGTGGTGTGTAGACCAGTGTAGGCTTCCCCTTTAACCCCACAGTGCTGGCATTAAAAGGTGTCTACCATGCTTAGCATTAACTTTAACTTGTTTCCGTTTTTCAGGCCTTACACAATAATTGAGATTCCTAACAGCTTTTCTACAGGTTACTTGCACAGCACCGTTCAGATCTCAACCTGCTCCACTCAAACTCTGGGGACACTTTTTGTTCCTTGGAAGAAGTGCTGCCAAGGTTTTGAGGGCAGCCAATTGAGAGAATGCTGCAGCTGGGCAAGGTGGTGGTTGCTGTCCATGGGGTGGCGCTCAAATGTCAGGAGCGCTCTTCTCATTTCTAAAGTGGAAAGTGTTTCGACATTTGGGTGTTGTCTGTGGGTACCATTCCCGCCTGCGCTGTGGATAGCGGCTCATCTTAAGAGATTTACTGTTTACTGTGCACGGTGAAGGTTGCAGGGAATTGAATGATGGTGAAGTAGGTGGGGAGGATTGAATTTGTCACCTCAAGTTCCCTTAACCCGCTGAGCTATCTTCCCCAGGCCCATTTAACACGCTTTAGACCCTCCTTAATTTTGCAGGCCGATCTGGATCCATCTTGTGAGGTCCCAGATAGCCATACTCAAAATGGAGGCACTCTCCAGGCCTTGTGAAGGGGAAAGTGACCCCATTTTGAGTGTTGCTGTGTGGAGAAGGCATCGTGGAACTTCCGGGCACCGGCAATTGCTCACTTGGGGACACTCAAATGTGGCGCACTCTTCTGGATGGAATAGAAAGTGCTACACTATTTGAGTGTCCCTGAGAGCACCTGTCCCTTAAAAATCTTCTGATCCTGTTCTAGACCTGAGTGTTCACTCACTGTCCAGACACTAGGTGGGGAGAGTTAACGCCTGTTCCAGCTACAGTGGGAACTCCAGTCTTCTTGGGGGTTTGAGTGAGGACACCTGAGACCTGGTCCTGGTCAGTCCCAGCCAGAGTTAAGCATTGGAGTTGTTAGTGTATGTCGTCTGCAGCATGAGCATGCAGAATCATCTCCTGCATGTGGGGGCTGAGAATTGAACAATGATCCTGTTATACTGAACCACCTCTCCTCCTAACCCCCATTGTTAACTTTTAATGTCCAAAGTCATTTTGAATCCTCGTGTTCAGTTGGCAATTTTTGTCTTCTCCATTAAAGATCAATAAAGTCTTGTTATCTTGGCACTTTCGTCTTCAGTTTTATTTTAACTGTAGGTGGTAGGGTTGGGAATGACTCAGAAGGTTGCTTCCATGTGCTTTCCTGGAGGCTACCATGTTTGTGGCTTCCTCATTCCTCACAGGGGAGCTAACTTTATACCCCTGCATTTTGTTTCTCACCAGAAGGACCAAATCGCTTTGCAGCCCTGTAAGGATGTAGGCCGAGCTTGCCAGAACAGTAGGTTTGGAGAGATGCTCACCTTTAGGTCTGTAAATCATGGCACCAAACAGTGAATTCTCTGGGGTTATGGATGTCGGATGCTTCTGCAGAGGAAGAATGGGAGGTGGTAGCTAATGAATAAGGGGGTTAAAGAGTCTGAGATACACTCCAATCCTCTTTTGACATGCTATTTTAACAGACTGAGTTTTAATTCTAGGTATCGAGGTACTTTTAGAGAAAGTTAATTTGTGCAGAACAGGGATCTTTTTTTCTGTGATTAAGGCATATGCTACTAGGCCAAGTGTTTTGTAGGTTTTTTTTGGGGTGGATGTTCTAAAATCCCAATAAATTGTCCAGGATGGTCTGTCTAACTGCTAGCTGTAAGGTCACCACAATATCTGGCCACATTTTTACATTTGTGCCTGCCTACCTTTGGACCCATCCTTACTCCCCTGTGTCATAGGTTACCTCTCCACCATGTTGGTTTCTGTGAAGCATCTCTGGTCCTCATGCTGGTGGCAGGCTCCTTTACAAGGTTCAGCCCTTTACTGTATTAACATTCAGAAGCTGGCTACATACTCTTGCCTGGAGCTGGCATGAGTATAAGCTGTCTTGTGGGGACTGGAGTTCAAACCCCAGGTCACTCGAAGCTGTTCACATAGCCAATTGCTTTTAGCCTGGGGCTCCCTGTGGCTCTGTCTGCTCTTGCATGACTCTGCCTTTAACTCATAAAGACACCTTGCACACCCATTGTAAATGTTTTTCATTCCAGGTGTCAACCATTGGCATGAAATCTGTATGATGAGAGTCCTGGGTTTCATGCATGCTATCTAGGCAGCCAGTCTTCCAGCTGGTCCACGTTTCCAGCCTTCTCCATATGTTGAGGCCGCATTTGTGTGGCTAGCAGATACAAACAGTCCTGGATCTTACTGGATCTAAGGCCCCTGGAACCTTGAACCTAAGCCCCAGCCCACTTTGGATTTTGTCCTTCTGGTTGTTCTAGTAGATATTTCCCAGGTGTGAGTACAGTGTCTAGTCAAGAAGTAGAAAAGTTTATAAAAATTTCTATAGTATTTTCTGGTTATGCCAGGGCAGGGAAATATTGGCCTCCACTCCATATATCTGCAAGGATTCTGGGTTGTTGCTTGCTATTTTGAATTACCTCTGCAAATTACACAAATGTTCCTGGGTCTGGAGAAGTGGGGGCAAGCAGAACTATGAGGTCAAGGACAGTCTGGTCAACAGAGCAAGTTCCAGGTGAGCTGAAGAACACATAAACCTTGTCTCTAACACCCCACCTCTTTCAAACGATTGTTTTATTCTGGACTACTTTTAATCTATTGTAGTGAAGAGTTTGGCCAGTAGGCGGGAGTCTTGGCACAGTTATTGAGTGAAATGTCCAGTTCTCCAAATTTTAGTGTCTCCCTGGTGTTCTTTCTCTATCACTGCTGTTCTAATCTGCTAAACAGCCAATCCCCATCCTAAAAGATCTGCATGGAGGCCACATCAAATCCAAAGAGCTTCATCAAAGGTTGCGTGCTTATGACTCCAGCAGAACAAACATTTTCTTCAACCTGCACTTTCTTGACCTCCTGTACCAAGACAGGGTCTCATATGCTCCCTTCTGATTTCTGATTGTGAGGATGATCTTGAATTCCTAATCATCTTGATCCTAGGCCATTCTTGGCCGGCCACATAGTTGTATATTATCCTTTACATAGCAGATCCTTAAGACCTCAGATCAAGAAAAACATCTTGACCTAGTCCTCCAGCCCCAGGCTCAGTCACCTAGAAAACCTTTCTGGACCTCTTACTCATGAAGTCTTTACCCTGCCAAACATCCTCTTTGTGGCTTCCAAATATCCTGCCTATACTAACACCCAGTGCACAAACAACCCATTCTACCCCTCCCCATATCCTTCTCTACTGACTATATAAGCTAGCCTGAGAAAAATAAAGCTTGCCACTTGATCAGAATTCTGTCTTGTGGTCATTCTTTCTGCATCTCTTGTGTCCCCATTCCCTATCCATGACTCTCTTGCCCCAGGTTAAAGTCTTGCAGGATGGAACAATTGGTAACTTTTAGGGTGATGCAGCTTCTCTTAGAAGTAGCTGTATCTGAACTTTTACTTTGTAAAGGGCTAAGGGCTGGGACTGCTTTAATTGCCACTACCGATGAATTCGATGTCTTGTGGTGTGTATTGTGTGTTATCTTAAAATGCATATTACTAAAAATCTTTCATTTTAGATCCCCTGTGTTCTATGCACCTATTATAACTATGTCCTATCTCCTTCCTTCCCCTTGACATCATAATTTTACCTCCATCTTAAGGACTCTTAGGGATGTGCCATATGTGCTTTGCTATGACATGGAGCCCGGGTAGAGCCTCAGAGCCCAGACAGCATAGCCATCAACCAAAAACCAAAATGTAAGGCTCAATCAGAGAGTGGGAGGGGCACTCATGGGGACTCGGTGAATCTGACCAACCTTTCCTAATGAAAATTTCCCGATATCCTCAGTGGTGATGGACTTAACAGCCTGTTAGACCTTTGTATTTTCAAATTCTAGGTCAGATTTGGCTCTCTGCTATTGTCCTAAATGATTTTTACCCTGTGGTGATTAAAATGTGGTAATACAGCAGCCGAGTCTGCTTAAACCATCTCCCAAAGCAGACAGACTCTCCTGAAGCTCCAGGGCTGTGCTTTCTATTGCCAGTACCTCAACAGTCCTGCCCCAGAGGTCTGTCCTCTCCCTCTGAACTCTGGCCAGTCTTTCATAGGAATGGCCCCTTTGTTACACTTCAGGAGAGGGGCTTTGATTCTCTGTTGCATAGCTGTGTTAGTGAGCTCACCACCACTCAACAAAGTCTGTAGTCTCCCACATTCCTGGTTCCTCTCAGCAAACCAAAGCACTATCTATTGTTTCCTTCTTGCTTTCCCCACTATGCTCCCCCTGCGGTGGTAGCCAGCATGTTCCTCACTTGGCCACATGTCCCCGGCTTTTCCCAGCAAACCAAGTCAAGGAATTTGCAGGAAAGCAGAATTCTGTAACTAATCCACATTTTATTTCATCTTAGTGTAAAGGGTGGGGCCAGTGCTCGGTGGTGAGTGTCCCTTAATGATACGGGATGTGGAGTGAGGGGTCTGGGGAGGTGTTGCAGAGCCCTGGAAACAGAAGGAGTGAGGACTAAATGCTAGGGATCTTTGAAAACCTTACTGAGGTTACCCGAGGTCCGAGTGACAAGTCCAGTGTGCATGGCAGGAAACACAGAGGCAGAGGTACAACTTTCTCCTAAAATACTGCTGCATCACCCATAGACCACAGTGTCTTCCCCGGGATCTGCAGAGTCCTGAGTGCCTGGCTGGGTGCATAGCATAGAGGTCCACACAGGGACACAGTAGTCCAAGTGGGGATCTCTTAGCAGTCTTCCAGCTTCCGAGGAGGGTCTGTGGTTTCCCCAAGGCTGAAAAGTTACAGCCTACAAAACTGTCCAGCTCCAGGATCTTCCAGGAGGCATTCCGCCCCCAGAGTCAGGCTCAGTCCCTGCACCCACAACAAGGTGAGAGTTCCCTTGGGAGGCGAAGGTTGCAGGCCTCAGACCTTGTAGTAAATGTTGGCAGGATTCTGTGGGGGCATCTCCTGCACGATGTACACTGGGTGCCCATAGTCTCCGCTGACCTTCTCATAGTGTGGGCGGGAGACACTGTCTGCAATCCTTAGCGGTATGAGAACATCACTGGGTTCCCAGCCAGAGTTGTTGCCACCTCGCTTGGGTGTGGTACTGTGCTGTGGAGAGTGTTTGCGGTGCCTCCTGCGGTTCTTGAGCAGCAGTACCACCAAGGTGATGATGATGACGATGACGATGATGCATCCTGATGTGATTCCCGCGAATAAGGCCACTTTGGAACCCAGGAGGTTGTTGGCGGATTGCCCTGCGCTGTTGCCTTCAGTGCTGGTACCTGCACAGTAGCAAGAACAGCCAGTTACTGTAGTTCTGAGACTGCCCTCTAGCTTGCAGAAAGAACGCTCCAAATGCAAACAAGTAAGCATGGCCAATGCTCAACTCACAGGGTGAACTGGACAACAGATCACCAGATGAGGTGAAGGAGCTTCAAAGGTCCGACACTCACTCACCAGGCCAACCACTTCCTAAACATTAGACAGAAAATCTGGAACATCCCTAGTTTCAACACTTCAGGATGCATCAGTAACTGAAACACCTGGTGAGCTCTGCTCTTGTGACTGTAAGACACTGAGCGGGCTGAATTAATCTGTCTTAGTGGCAGAGTTAATATTGACTCACTGGGAGCAAAGACCCCAGGAATCTGTGCCCACGAGTGAATCCCACTGGTTGGGATGTGTTTTGAGGCTCCTCTGCCTATAGGGGTTCTAAGAAAAATGCACACCATAGACACACAGCCCCACTACACTCCTGTCTCTGGATTTGGTTACACAAAAGGGCTTGTTGAATTTCTCCCGTTTGTACCAGCTTCTAGCTCCGGACGTCTTGATGGATCATTATTCCTGGTTGATCCAGCAGGACTTGCATCTACATGAAGAAGAAGCGATTAATCATGTCACAGACATCTGACAATGTAGCAAGCTTCAGGAGTTGCAAAGATATCTCAAGAGGCATGAACAGCAATGAACATAAGACTCTTTATGCAAAGCACTGGGAAATACAAGAACATATCCTTCCTTTTTAATCAGAATGGTAATCCTAGTTATTTGTTAGGTTTAGATTAGGAGGCCATCTGTGGAAATTATAGAGATTCTTTCATTTGGGAGTCAAAGCATTCCAGATGACATTTCCATTTCACTAAGCAAGTTGATTGACAGCTATACTAGTCTCTAATGAGAAGAATAATTCTTTCTTTCTTCACAATAGGTTATTCTATGTGAAGAGGCAGGTCTTGGTTTGTCCAGATTTGAAAATGAAACAAAGCAGCATAGCCAGTGCTCACGTACTAGACACTTGGATTTTTTCAAAGAGGTGTTCTGCATTGTAAACAGAAATATACGTACCTGTGGCAGCACACAGACACCCTGTTTCACTGCCCTGAACTTTTAGAGAGATCTAAATGAGAAAAACTGAGCATGTCAGTTTGCGGGACTCAACCAGTGGTTCAAAGTGCAGAAAATGGTCTGCCTTCAAAACTAACAAGAGCGGTGATGGTGAGCGTCACCCCAGGTGCCACGCTAGCTGGGGGCTGTACCAGCTCACAGTGGGGTCACAAAGCAGCAGTTGTTCTTTACCATGTCCAACTTTCATGATGATCTTCATGGCTCTTGTCTTGCATACCCCTCCCTCCTGGTTATGCAGGCCTTCCAATGACCCATTGGATGTAGCTGATTAAAAATAAAATGGACAAAAAAAATAAAGAACAAATCAGGAAATCAATAGGATTTCATGAACATGAAATGTCTGGAAACAATCTGAATACTAAGAATTCACTCTTTGTCATAAGTTTTCTGCATGTATGGGATGCTGAAAGCAGAATAGAAATGGGAAAATAAACAAAGAAAAATGGATCCTGGAAACATTGTGACATGTAGGATACCTGCTTCTAAATGCTATTAAACACACCCTCCCATATACACATGATTTAGTATTACTCTATAGGTCAAAGGGACAGCACCTTCCAAAATACCCACCAACTCCTGGGGATGGGGGGCGAAACTAGAAAGTGCAAAAGAGCAAACGTGATAATTTCAAAACTTGGTAATCATCTCCCAACACCTGCTTTCTCCACTCCAGACCTTCTGCTTAAAGAACAATGAACTTGATGCTATGCTTGTCAAACCTCCAAGTTCTGTAAACACTCTCAGGGGAACCTTCTGACACCCCCTTGCTCCTTCCTCCAGCCAGGAATGTGCTGAAGTAGCATTCTAGAACTCAAGTCTTCTGAGTCTGCCTTCTCATCACCGTGTAAGTCCCTGTAAGCATGTGTTTTTATCAACCCGCTCAGCCAAGTTTCCGGCTAGGGAAAACTCCAGCTGGACAGAGAGTTAGCACACCCCTTTCCCTGTCTGGGTTTTGGGACAACATGGATATAACCAGGTGGGGGCAACCACCTTGCCCCACATTGGCCAGCTGGGCTCCTTTTCCACTTTAACAATGAGGGGCGAGAGGGAGCACAACCCTTCTACCAATATCTTTCTGTCTGTCTAAGCTGTTCTGTCTACAGATACTGCCCTCACATGTCAGTCACTCACAGACCCCGCCCCCACACGTCAATCACTCAGACCCCGCCCCCACATGTCAGTCACTCACAGACCCCGCCCCCTCCTATCAGTCACTCACAGACCCCGCCCCCACCCGTCAGTCACCCACAGACCCCGCTCCCACACGTCAGTAACTAACAGACCCCGCCCCGACAGTCGGTCACTCAAGGACCACGCCCCCACCCGTCAATCACTCACAGACCCCGCCCACACATCAGTCACTCACAGATGCCACCCCCACACATCAATCACTCAGAGACCCCGCCCCCACCCATCAGTCAATCACTCACCCACACACGGCAATTACCGCAGGTCCCGCCCATGGCCCCGCCACTTCCGCTGGCCCGCGGGCTCCACCGCCGCCTGGATCAAGCTCAGAACGCATCGCCCGCATCCCCGACGCTGCCGCCCAAGGGACGGACCCGCTCTGTGACGCGCTTCCGCTTCCGGTCTGCAGAACGCCGCCCTGGGACTCGGTGCCGCCCTCGCTGTGTGACGCCAGCGCCCCGCGTGAGGCACAGCACACCAGACTTCCGGTTGGCTTCAGCTCGCCAGGACTATCGACTTCCGGTTTCCGCGGGGTGGGCAACACACGCTGTTTCGTGACTGGAGTTTCGCACGCCCGACTTCCGGTTGGCTTCAGCTCGCCAGCACTACAGACTTCCGGTCTGCCATCGGGGATCGCGGGGAAATAGAGTCGGGAATTTCGCTTTCAAGTTCCAGTGCTCCCTCCTTCCGCTTGGCTTCAGGTCGCCAGCATTACCGAGTTCCCGTCCCATTCTGGCTTCCCCTGCAGAGACGGGAATGGGGCTTCTGAGACTCACGATTCCCAACTTCCGGTTGGCTTCGGCTTGCCAGCACTAACGACTTCCGGAGTCCTGGTAATGGATGGGAACGGCGCGCGGCTGGCTTCCAGTGACCGGAATTTCGCTGAAATCTCAGGACGCCCGACTTCTGCTTGGCTTCAGGACGCCAGCGCAACCCGGTTCCCGTCAAGTCTGGCTCGGTGCAAAAGCAGCTCCCGGTTTCCAGTGACTGCTGCTCAGTCCCAGCATTCCAGTCTTCCGGTCGGCTTCAGCACGCCCATACTACCGACTTCCGGTTACGGACAAGCGGCTCCGCGCCTGCAAGTGAGCGGCTGCCGGTGACGGGAATTCTGCTTCTGCGTCACAGGATGCCCAACTTCCGGATGGCTTCTCCTGCCAGCACTAGACACTTCGTGTCCCAGTCTTTCTGTTCCTACCGCGCACAGTGACCGGCCGGCTTCCAGTGACTGTGATTCAGTTTGTGAGTCCAGCACGCCAGACTTCCTGTTGGATTCGCTTGCCAGTACTACCAACTTCCTGTCAGAGTCTTTCTTTTTTTCCGACCCCGCAGGAAGAACGACCGCTTTTGATGGGAACTCGGCTTGTGAGTCCTGGGATTCCCGACTTGCCTTTGGCTTCAGATGCCAGCACTATCGACTTCCGGTCTGATCTCAGAGACCGCACCAGCAGCGCTACGGCCACAGGTCTTCCGGTTCCGCAAAGGCTCCGCTTGCACCGCCGCGAATCCCGCGTGTGAAACGCACGGCTCCCCGCTTCCTGTGCGTTACCGAATCCTTCTGGGAGGGGCGGGGGGGGGCACCGGGGCCGGAAACCGCGTTTCCGATTCCACCGCGACTCATTTACCGCTCCTGAGACTCACACTTCCTGCCGGTGCCCTGCGCTTCCGGTCCGTCCCTTCGACAGCGCTGGGCAGCAACAAGGTTCCGCTCGCGACCGACATCTGGAAAAGGTCTGTGCAGAGACCATGGCAGGGGAGAAAAAAATACAGTGCTTCCTGTTGAGTGCTGTGGGCGGGACTTCCGGTTTCCTCTCCCTTCCGTTAAACTCAAGGGGGACTCAGAGATGAGTGAATTAATGATGCTCAAGGTCCTGAGGGGGTGGGAGGGGCGGGGCCTGTCAATCATGATCAGCCTGTCTGCTTCTGCTTCCATCAGCTACTGGATGGAGGCTCTGGGACGGCAAATAAGGGAGTCAGCGTCTCATCATCAGAGAAGGGCGTTTAAGGGAAACTCCTGACTGTTGCTCACACTGTCAGCTGGCGTCATCCTTGTGCGTCACTGCACATTTCCCTAGAGCCAGATCCCTCTTTACATCTATAACGGCTCTGTCTGTCACGGGGTGTTCTTTCCTGCCGTCCTCTATTCTTCCGCCGTCTCAAACTTCCTGCTCCCTCAAGTCCTCCTCTCCCGCCCTCTGCTTCCCTCTCCATTCTCCTAACTCTCCCCTCCCCCATGGTCCCAATTAGCTCAAGAGATCCTGTCCGTGTCCCCTTCCCTGGCAGACCATGAGATCTCTCTTAGGATTTCCCCTGTTTCCTGGCTTCTCTGGTGGTGTGGATTGTACGCTGTTCATCCTTTGTCCCGTGTCTAAAACCCATATATAAGAGAGCAAGTAGCATGTTTTTCTCTCTGTGACTTGGTTACCTCAATCAGGATGCTTTCATCTATTTCCATCCATTCGCCCGTGAATTTTAAGATTCCATTATTTTTCTCCCGAGTAGTACTCCATTGTGTAAATGCACCACATTTTCTCTGTCCATTCTTCAGTTGAGGTGTTAGACCCCCGAAAACTCAAGTATCCGGGGTCCCAGGCCATGTTCTCCGGTCACCCCAATCACCAGGCGGATTCAAGAGCTTGCTGCAAACTGCATGAGGCTTTATTGTAATTTAACGAGCTAACCCCATGTTAGCTCGGGTCTTTCACCCACCCGCCATGGCGGATGGCCAGAAAAGACGGCTCCTAGGGGCTCCCAAAAGATCTTATAGGGCAGTGTAAGGGGAGTGTCTAGGGGTACGCACAGGCTTACGATTGGTGTGTCTCCAGGCTTGGAGGGCTTGCCCTGTGTTGATTGGTCAACTGGTTGTTATGGCCCATAGGCCCTCCCAGGGTGTTGCTATGCTCTCTAAATCATTGCTGTGTGCTTGTCCGTAAAGCACAACCAGGGTCATAAAGCATAGCGCCACCAGCTAACTTCTGATTGGTTCCTTGTCACAAGACAGGCATCTGACTTTCTAGTGTCTAGAACAAGGTCATAGAAGCACATGTTATGGCTGCCGAAAGGGAAGCTGGTTCCTTCAATTACAATCAGGGTTCTGATTCACAAATATGTTTGAACATTAATAACAAAAATATAGTACAATGCCTTGGAATTAATGATGGTATGGCTTAACTTTAGGCACATGAAAATGGAGGAAAAGTAAAAGTTTAATATGTACAAGTCATTGTAAGCAAAGTTGTTAAAACAAGTTTCTCAAAATATAAAATTGGTGTTAAAGAAATTCCTCGCTAGCCTTTCTGTCCAATTTGAGGATAATGAACACTGTGTTAATTATTCCCAAATTGTTTGAAATGAAAGCTGAATACTTCATATAATTAATCATAGGGCCTTATGTGTGCCGCAGCAAAAATTTCATAGTCTAATAAATTCTGGTTGAAAACAAACTTAAAGTGTAGTCTTTCTCAGTAGGATATGCTCATTTACTCATACAAAAGGTCATATCATACTTCCTTGTGGACCTTAATGCATAGTACCCGAGCTAGTAATTGCCCCCCATAAGCTCATAGGGAATGGCACTGTTATGAGGATGGTTTGTAGCTGTAGGTATGGACTTGTTGAAGGAAGTGAGTCACTGGGGGTGTATACTGAGATCTTATATATGCTGAAGCCATGAACAGTGTCCCAGACAACTTCCCATTGCCAGTGGTCAAGATGTGTAATGCCCAGCTCCTTCTATACCACCCTTTCTGCCTGCATTTTACCATGTTCCAACATGAAGATACTTAATATAAAACCTCTGAAAATGCAAACCAGGTAAATTAAAAGTTTTTCCTTTAATGAATTAGTCATTGCCAGAGTGTGGTGGTGCATATCATAATGCCTGATACATCCATTCATCTGTTAATTAATTAATTCATCCATTCATTCATTTGTTTGATTTTTCATTCGTGGATTCCTGGGTGGGAGGGAGCATGCAGGTATTGGCGAGCTCAAGAATGAACACCCCCTCCCCCATCACAACATTTTCCCCACCCTGCTTGACACCTCCCACTTCCTAAAGTGCATCACTGACTTGACTGCTCCCCACCTGGCTGCTGCTTGCATTCAATTCACTCCTTAACTAAGCTCTCTCAGTCACTGATTCACTGATTCAAGCTCATTCACTTGCAAAGGCAGCCTGGGGAGCCAGAGGTTCCTAGAGAAGTTTTCCAGCTCCCTGAAGAGAGCTGGCTTGGGACTGCATTTCCCAGTGTGTCCTGCACTCCCAATCAACAATGCTTCCATCCTCCTGCCTCTAGGCTTCCTTCCTGAGATGTTAGAATCCTTAGGACTCTTACTTGTGATTTTTTTGCAGCGGTGGAAACAGGGCAGGGATGGGAGGGAGGGCAAGCGAGGGAGGGTGTAGAGTAATGAAGAAAAGGAGGCTGTGGAGCGATCTGCTCCATCCCTGTGCTGTGTCTGCTATGTGAGCTTTTCCTAATTCATTTTGATTTGGTACCATTTGGTTTGCTGCATCGTCAGGGAGGTTCTTTGGTGTGTAGAAACTTTTGAATTATATCCTGGAGGACAACGGGAAGTTCCTATGGAGACCAGGAAGGTTTCAGGGTCTGCAAATTAGCCTGGGGCCAGTGCTATTGAAATGAATATTGTTGCAGATCTAGAGAAAGGATTTTTCTTGTGTGGGAGGCATGGCCAGGAACCACAATACTGTGTCTTTAAGCACACTCTAACCCTATGGGAGGCGCTCTTGTCACTCAAGCCTCACTATCCAATCAGGCCCTCCAGGAGACGAGCCAGTCACAAGAGGTTCAGGACTCTTCTGCTCACCAGGCTTGACTTTGAAGAGGAGACAACGGTTTTGTTTGCTGTGGTGCAGTTGCTGCTACAGGGAGCTGAGCCGAGAGCTTCAGTGATCTGGGAAACCACAAAATGGTGAGCTACGGGGATGTTGTCTGCAGAGGGGGAGGAGCAGATGATGAGGTGTGGCAGAGTGTGTTGAGTCCTCCTTGTATCTGTGGGGAAAGTGAGGCCAGATTCCATGTCTTGGGAAATCCAATTTGGCACATGTAAATTGTTTTACCTAGGGGGAGGTCTCTCACTAATTTTGCTCTGCAGGCTTAATATGATCAGAGTATTATGAGCAGGGAGATGGATATAGGAGCAGGTTTCTAGTCAACTTAAAGATTCTTTTTTTTTTCTTTTTTCTTTTTGGATTTTTGGAGGTTTCTGTGTGTAGATTTGGAGCCCATCCTGGCACTCACTCTGTTGACCAGGCTGGCCTTGAACTCACAGAGATCCACCTGTCTCTGCCTCCCAAGTACTGAGATTAATTGTGTTTGCCACCAATGCCCAGCACTGTCCCGCGCGCTCTGTATTTCTCTCCAGCAAGAAATCATACACGGGACACTCGGATCCTTCTGCAGACAAGCTTTAATGCATCTTGTGAGGGGAGAGCATAAGCTTTTCCAGAGCGGAGACCCCGAGCCAAGAATCCCGTCCCCTAATAAAGGCTGGCAACCGCCGCCTCGGACGTGTCACCCCATGATTGGCTGCAGCTCATCCGGCCATATGACGCCACGGAATAGGCAGAGATCAAGGAATGGAAAATTACCCAGCGCCTGCGCAATAATCTTGTTTACATTCGGTGCCTGCCGGATGCAGGCGCCATCTTGTAATGGAGAATGCAGGGACGGCTCCCTACATCTCCCCCTTTTTTATTAATTAATGATAAGGCTTTATATTTTTACAAGCAAATAGGTCACCCAAATGTTGAGGGATAGAGGCAGAGGTTGTACCTTCCCAATCAAACATTAAGACTGTGTACAAGAGTCGCCATCAGGCTGTTAGCTTGACCCGAAGCGCTCTCGACCTGTCCTCTGCCGTTTTTCTGGGAAAGGGAGACTAGGGCAGGCAACCCTTATGCAGGACAACATGCCTCCCAGAGAAGCCTGCATATTGGGCAACTCTCTGTGCGATGCCTTGCTCGACATCCCTCATGGGCTGCTCAAGCCAGGCACTCTACCCTGTGCAATGAGCCTAGGCTCCGGGTGTGCAAGAGCTGTCTGGCCAGCGGCCTATTGCTTAAGCATAGTTAGCCAAATATCAGTGGAAGCCCCTTGTTCCAAAGCTACAAGCGCTTGGGCGATAACCACCTTGTCTCTCTTAGTTTGAGCCCTGAGCCTACAGACCAGCCAGAGAAGCAACATCAATCCGCAGCAAACGGCTGCACCAAACAATCCCACCTCCACCCATTCCTTAAAATAGGAGACAGCTGAAGCAATCCATGATGACAGTCCCTCCGTCAAGGACAGGAGTTAATCTGGATAATAGCGGCTCTCAACTCCCGGGGAGAGGGTGGAGTTCCGACTTTTGAGGGTCCAAAGGGGCTCTTCGGGTGAGTCTTTCCGGGATCCACAGGGGATTCTCTTCATCCTGTGGAAAAACACATATCGCTCCCCTGGATCTTATGAGAATAGGATCCGGGCCTCTCCAAAGACCAGTTAAGATATCTTTCCATTTTACCATTTCCTTTGGCCTTTTAGGTTCTGAGATGTGGCACTTGGCCGCAGTATGGCCCTGAGCATCAATGTTTAGAAAATTAAGGGTAAAGAGTGCCATGGATATTGCAACTCTTGGCACCGAGGGTAAGGATGCTCCCATTCCCTCCTTTTGTTTGATTAAATAAGACTTAAGTGTGCGATGGGCACGTTCCACAATGCCTTGTCCTTGAGGGTTATAAGGTAAGCCAGTCAGATCTGTCTACAGAAGTGCTGGAACTTTTGAGAGGTATAAGCCGGCCCATTATCTGTTTTTAAGAAGCACATAGGTGGCTAGGTAAAGTCTTATTTCTGTAATACAGCTGAACTTCCTTAAACAGTAGCTTAACTTCTTTCTGAGGCAGGGTTTTTTTGTGTGACTTTGGAGCCTGTCCTTGAATTTGATCTGCCAGACCAGGCAGGCCTTGAATTCATAAAGATCCATCTGCCTCTTACTCCCTAGTGCTGGGATTAAAGGCATATGCCACCAACGCCCTCAATTTAAAGGCGTGTGTCATCAACACCCTGAGCTTAAAGGTGTGTGCTACCAACATAATAGATTAGCATCTTTTACAAAACAAGAACTTTACATTGTCAGGCTTTGCTTAAAAATTCTAAATTGAAGCTCTTTAAGTATAAACATTAATAAAATCAAACATTTGAAAACTGGTTTTAAAAAGAAATTTAAATTTCCTTAAGGTCTTTCTGTAATATATAGAAGCATTAACATTTTAAATCTTAACTGAAAAAACTTGTTTCTAAGATGGTACCTCTAATTTCCATGTGGTAACCTTTAGTCAAGATGGCGGTTTAAGTATCCTTTTCTTAACTTTAGCAAAATGGCTACCGTCAGTCATGTGACCAGCTATAAAATGGCCATACCAGGAAATGGAACATTTTAAAACAAGCATACATAAATTACTTGAGCATCTTTAGGATATGAGGCTTTTCCCAGGCATCCCAGGCCTCCAAGCAGTGTTGAATAACATGCACGGCCTTTTCCCCTATCAAAGACTGGGAAAGCCATCTGTAATTTTCTCCGCTCCTCTGATGGTAAAAAGGAGTCGGTACCAAATAGTGGGGGTGCTGATGGAAGCACACCCGCTGGCATTTTTGGCAGCCGATATCTATCGGGGTGGTATCGTGCTGCTTCTTTCTCTAGCTCTGCTTCCTTGCTAGAGTCTAAAATCTCAGAGTCTGAGCTGCTCAGCTCCAAGGCTTCTAGTTTCATTGTAGGGCAGAGGCTAGGTTTTGAGTCTTTATTTCTCTTAAATTTACCGTGATGTGACCGGTTATTCCCTATTTTCTCTTCCTCCATTTTTGTTTCTTTTTCACCTAGCTGAGCTGTTTCCTCTAAAACTTTATCTCTTGAGCTTTTAGAGTCATCAGAGCTATCAAGATTTAAAGCTTTAAACTTATTTACAGAATCATCTAACAAATTATTCACTCCCTTGTCAGTAGACATTCCAGGAGGTCCTTTTTTCTTATTTGTTGTTTTTTCTGTTAACAAATTATTCACTCCCTTGTCACTAGACATCCCGGGAGGTCCTTTTTTCTTATATTTTATTGTTAGGCGCGCCCCATCTCTCATCACATTCGGTTTCTGATATATAATTCTGGACTTCTTTAAGATTGTTACAACAGTGAGAAAAGTCAAAATAGCTCCTAGTAAAAGCACAGAAGCCTCTATATTAACCTCCCACAATAGCAACATTCCCAAGCCAAAGTCCAGAAAAATCATACCTCTCCGAATTTACCACCCTGCAGTTCTGAATCCGCCTTGTAGCCAAGGGGTCTCCGCGATGCCAGAGATGTTCACATGTTCCCGGGTTTCGGCACCATATGTCCCGCGCGGTCTGTATTTCTCTCCAGCAAGAAATCATACACGCAGGACACTCGGATCCTTCTGCAGACAAGCTTTAATGCATCTTGTGAGGGGAGAGCATAAGCTTTTCCAGAGCGGAGACCCCGAGCCAAGAATCCCGTCCCCTAATAAAGGCTGGCAACCGCCGCCTCGGACGTGTCACCCCATGATTGGCTGCAGCTCATCCGGCCATATGACGCCACGGAATAGGCAGAGATCAAGGAATGGAAAATTACCCAGCGCCTGCGCAATAATCTTGTTTACATTCGGTGCCTGCCGGATGCAGGCGCCATCTTGTAATGGAGAATGCAGGGCAGGGACGGCTCCCTACACAGCACAACTTCAAAATTCTTGTAGAATATATGGAAAGCAGCTTGCCTATCTCAGAGATGCCTAGTTTTTCCAGTATTTTCCTGATATTCAACACTCTGCATTTAACATTTATATGCAATCTCCATTCATCGTTAATTTTGTGCAGATTGTCCAGAGGCATCTCATGTGTTAGGTAGCAGTCTTCTATTACTCCATAATGTAGGAGAGTAGAATTGTTGATATAAAGGATTTACCAATGCTTAGGAAATAGAATGTCTCCTAAAATAGAATTGAGCTGTGGGAGGGCTGCCTCTGAAACACCCAAAGATAAGTACATTCTAACCAGCCTTGTTTGGATGCGAGGATACACATTTGTTCATAAGCATTTTTCAGACATTTGGCTCCAAACCATTGCAAAGTATCTACCTGTGATTTACCCCAAGCCACCAGGCCCATCACCAAATCAAAGAACAGGCATCTAACAAGCTGGACAAGGAGGAATTACAGGGTCACAAAAAAACTTAAATCCTGGTGTCAGAAAATTCAAGGTTTTTTTTCTTGAGAATAAACACATTTTTGTCAGTGGGTAATATGTAACAAGGTAAAAATTATTTGTAAATAAATCACATTTGTGTTAAGAACTCACCTCATCAAGCAAGGCTTTCATTTAAGCCCTCAGCCTGGGCGGACTCAGTAACAGCTTGGGGTTTGTACTTGAGAGATTGCATTGGGGCCTGATATTTTCACAATAATCAGAGCTCCTTTCTAAAATCTGCAATATGTTGTAGAGAACTGTTAATGGTCTGTGGCCAGGAACATTTGGACGTGTCTCTTCAAATCCTGAGAACCAAACTCTTCCTGGCATATGGAACTATTGTTTTCTGTCCTAAGGCCACTGTGTGTTAAGTCAGTAATGTTCTTTAGATATTTTGTTTACGTTGTGTGGAATTGTTTGACTAGTCTCTACCTGAATTTCTCCAATTATATATTTTGATGACTTCATATGATTCTCCCATATACTTCCAACCTCTCACTCAATTTATGTGGTGTACAGGATACTATTCTTGTCAAGAAGCTTAGTTAGTCTGGGGCATATCATCTGCATTACCTCACAAACCTAACATTTATCTTTGCTACCTTCTACTTGTGCTATCTTTCATATCCCCATGACCTTCACCTCAGGACACTGTCCCTGAAGAATAACATGTTGTTTCAGATTAATGCTGTACTTAAGAATTTACTTAAGGGATATCCTGGCTGTGTGATTGTATTTTACTTAACTGCTAGTATCCACATCTAAGGACTGGAACCTTTCTGATTTGTGGTGTTCATCTTTATAGCAAAAGTATGAGAAACTTTTCTTCTGATCTAATACTAATCTCTAGTCTCTGGAACACATGGTCATCAAATGTATTTCACGTTTTCAAAATAGTTTTTGACATTTTAAATGCATCATGTTCACCTTGCATTTTCCGCCTCCAAGCACTATCATTCTGCGCCTCCAAGCACTATCTATTCTGTGGCCTGCTTTTCTTTAACTCAGTTACACAGAAACAGCAGTTACTGTGTGGATGTTACCTGGGTTTGTTCTCAGGGTTTTCCAGCTCTGAGGCAATGGGTTGCTTGCACAGTACATTCAGTATGTAATGGAATGTGCAAATAAAGAACCCTGTGCTTTGGGTGAGGAACAGGTTGTACTATATGAGAGAGGAGGAATTGCTACTGAAATACAAACTTTTTAGACTAGGGCTCTGTATACTCTGATCTAAGGGCAGAGCTGGAAAGACTGTGCTGTCTAAGTCATTTCATCTCTGATCACCCAGTAAGGAACCTGGTAATATGAGTCCTACAAGGTTGGCCTTAGCTAATGTGGGTTTTCTTAGGGGGCAGGTGTTAGCAGTCAGGAGTACTAGTGTCAAGTAATTTGTGGGTTCTTGCTGCGTTTTCTACTGCCTTTACTGAAATGAGTTGTAAGAAAGACCAAGAACTATACCGTAGTGAATGTATGGTGATTGTAGCAGGTCTGGAGAGGTATCATTTCATTAATTTGCTTAGTTATTTACTGGCTGCTTGTTTTCCTGAAAGGGTTTCACTGTTTAACAATCATGTCCTACTGGGACTCACCCTGTAGAGCAATCTGGTCTTGAACTCACAGATACCTTACTGCATCAGCCTCCCTGGTGCAGTTATTAAAGGCATGTGCCACCACCCCACCACCCAGTAAGCTTTCAATTCTTTTGGAAGTTGAACAAAGCATGACCCAGTATGTAGTTTTCTTGGTACATATGTCTTGCAGTATCACTGTCCAGTGTTCACATGGGGGCAGTGCTTTTTCTAGCAGGGGGAAGACAGTTAAGAAAACTGATTATCTGCTTCCTGGAAGTTCTGGATATTGTATTCCTTTTCATGATTGTATTGAAAATATTGCAAATAGTTTAGGAACTTTCAGAAAAATGGTGATGTGGATCGTCTTTCATGTATACATGATTAGAATGCTTGTAACTTGTTGGTGCCACTAACCACAATGATGCCATTCAGTGAAGTTTAGTTCCAGGGGAGAAAGGGAGTTTCTGATGTGCAGAGATTCCTCAAGTGTGCATAGTGCTGTGCAGGGAGATTGGGTAGAATCCGTGTTATATTCCATAGGCCATGGAAATTGGGAGCATTTCTTCCATTTTTAATTTAAATTAGAAACTAGCATGTTTTACATGACAATCTCAATTTCCTCCCCTGTCTTCCCTTGCACCTCACTGACCCCCTATTTCATTGCCTTTCTGCTCCGCATGGAATGTGAGGCCTTCCATGAGTAATTCTCTAAGTCTGCCATATCATTTGGAGCATGGCCTAGAACCACCCCAGAGTCTTTACAATGAGAGAGTGTTGCGTTATTTGGAATGGACTCCCAAAGTCCATTTGTATACTATGGATAAATTCTAATCCACTACAACAGGCCCCATAGATTGCCCAGGCCTCCTAAATTACCCCCATGTTCAGGGGGCCTGGATCAGTCCTATGTTGATTTCCCAGCATTCTGTCTCTGGTCCATGACCTCCCCCTTGTTCAGGTCAGCTGTTTCTGTGGATTTTTCCAGTCTTGAAGAGACCCCTTTGGTCATCAAACCCCTGTATCTGAAACTAGATTTCAGGAGTGTGGCTCAGTGTTTATCTCTAGGTGTCTGCTTCTGTTTCCATCAGCTACTGGATGAAGGCTTTAGGATGGCAAATGATGGAGTCATTGATCACATTATCAGAGAAGGGAATTTAAGGTAAAATCTTGACTGTTGCTTACATTGTTAGTTGGTGTCATTCTTTTAGATCACTGGACATTTCCCTAGTGCCAGGTTTCTTTTTAAGCCTATAATTGCTGTATCTATTATGGTTTCTCTTTTCTTGCTCTCCTCTATTCTTCCCCCTGACTCCTTTCTGCTTCCTCAATTCCTCCTCTCCCCTCCTCTTCTCCCCTTCTCATTCTCCTAACTCCCTCTCTCCTCCCCCCATGCTCCCAATTAGCTCAGGAGTCCTTGTCCCTTTCCCCTTTTCTGGGGGACCATGTACATCTCTCTTAGAATTCTTCCTATTTTTGCGATTCTCTGCCAATGTGGATTGTAAGCTGGTGATTCTTTGTTCCATGTCAAAATCCATACACAAGTGAGTACCTACCTTGTTTTTTTTTTTTTTTAAACTGGGTGCCTCATGCAGAATACTTTCCTCTACTTCCATCCATTTCCCTGTAAATTTTAAGATGGCATTGTTTTTTTCTGCTGAGTAGTTCTCCATTGGGTAAATGTATCATATTTTGTCTATCCATTATTCAATTTAGGGTCATCTAGGTTGCTTCCACTTTCTGGCTATTACACATAATGCTGGTATGTACATAGTTGAAAAGTTCTTCTTTTTGTATGAATGAGCTTCTTTTGGCTATATGCCTACATTTGGAAATGCTGGATCTTATTGAACTCCGATTTCTGTTTTCCTGAGGAACCATTGTACTTATTTCCAAAGTGGCTGTATGACTTTGCACTTACATCAGCACTGGAGGAATGTTCACCTTTTTCCACATTGTATCTATCAGAAACTGTCTCTGGTGTTTTTGATATTAGCCATTCTGACAAGAGCAATATGGTATCTCAGCATTTTTTGATTTGCATTTTCCTGCTGTGTAAGGCTATTGAGCACTTTTGTAATTTTTTTCTGCCATTTTAGATTTCTCTATTGAGTATTCCTTATATAATTCTGCCCCAAACTTTTAATTTTTGATATTCTAGTGATGAACTTCTTGAGTTATTTCTATATTTTGGAAATCAGCCCTCTGGCAAATATGCAGTCAGCAAATATCATTTCCCATTCTGTGTGCTGCCATTTTGCCTAGCTGACTCTGTCTTTTGCCTTACAGAAGCTTCCAGTTTCAGGAGGTCATATTATTTAATTCTCAATCTCAGTGTCTGTGCTACTGGTGTATTGTTCAGGAAGAAGTCTAGTACTGCACAAATATTTCAAAGGTACCACCCACTTTCCTTCTAATAGGTTCAATATGCCTGGATTTATGTTGAGGTCTTTGATCCATTTGGAGTTAAGTTGTGTACATAGTAATAGACATGGAGTCTTCTACATGTCAGCATCCAGTTATGCCAACAAAATTTGATGAAGATGCGTTATTTTTTCCATTGTATAACTTTAGCTTCCTCTCCCTGGACAATTTGATTGTCCAAAATCATGTATTCATAGGTATGTGTGTCAATATCATGGTTTTCAATTGAATTCCATTGTCTATCTGTCTTTTAAATTCTTTTTCTTTTTCTTTCTTTTTTTTTTTGTTTTGGTTTTTCAAGATAGGGTTTCTCTGTTGCTTTGGAGGCTGTCCTGGAACTAGCTCTTCTAGAATATACAGGTCTCAAACTCACAGAGATCCATCTGCCTCTCCCTCCTGAGTGCTGGGATCACCTGCACCAACACTACCCAGCAAAGCTTCATATATTTTGATTAATTTTTTTCCGAGATAGGGTTTCTATGTATAGCTTTGGAGCCTATCCTGGCACCCACTCTGTAGACAAGAATGGCCTCATACTCCCAGAGATCTGCCTGCCTCTGCCTCCTGAATTCTGGGATTAAAGTAGTAGGCCACCAACAGCCAGCTATAAATTATTTTTCTATGTTATTTTTTGATTGAGCATCAGTGGCACTGTATGTCATTTTTCAAAAATATTTTACATATTTTTGGTTGTTGTATCTTTGTGACCTGTACAGACCTCATATTATGTAAATCTGTGTACTGATTTTCTGTAGTCTAAAATGCTAACCTTGTTATATTCATTTCCTTAAAAATGTTGGAACTTCACCAATTTGTCCTGATACATTTTCTTATGTTATCAGTTCCTGAATGTTTTATTTTTTGGGGGAAATTGCTGTGGAGAGGGTATTATTTTTTTTCTTCTTTCTCTTAGATGCTTGCATCTTCCCATTTCCTTGCATACTGGTTTTTCCATTTGTTGCTGTCTTTGTATTTGTGTCTTTGCTGAGTAAGTGATTTATGTAATTGATGCATTGGCTTTGTATTTTAAGGCCTTCTCATATATTATTTTCTCTGCCTCATTATTACCCTCAGATGTCAACATGCCAACTCCTAGGGTCATCTGAATAAACATCAGTTGAGTGTGTTCTTAGAACAGAGTGTCTGATTTCTGACTGAAAATGATTGTGTTGACTCATGGTTGATGTGGGAAGAAGACTAGCTTGCCAGCGAGTCTGCTGGCCCTTCCTAAACTGCAACACTGACTGCTGCCTCCTAGCTGCTGCCTACATTTAGTTCACATGATCCCTCAGCTGGCTCATTCACTGATTCACTGATTCCCTGGTTCATTCACTTACAAAGCCAGCCTGTGGAGCCAGTGGTTCCTAGAGAAATTTCCCCAGCTCCCTGCAGAGAGTTCGATCAGGACTACATTTCCCACAGTGCCCTGCGCTCCTGACCTACCTCTCTTCTGCCCACCAACCTCTTGGCTTCCATCCCCATCCCGGGATGTTAGAAGCCATAGGACACTGTTAGGATTTTTTCTTGTGATTTTTTTGGGGGAGGACAGGTGAGGGTGGGGAGGGGAGGACAGTGGAATGAGCAAAGGGAGGCTGTGGAGTTCTCTGCTCCATCCCCGTGCTGTGTCTCCCACATGAGCTTTTTCTAATTCATTTTGATTTGGTATGATTTGGATTGCTCCCTTGTCAGAGAGGCTCTTTGGTATGTAGAAACATTTCAGTTATATCCTGGAGAAACAGGGGTGGTTCCTATGGAACAAGGAAGATATCAGGGTCTGCAAATTAGCCTGGGGCCAGTGCTATTGAAATGCATATTGTTGCAGATCTACAAAAAGGATTTTTTTCTTGTGTGGGAGGCATGGCCAGGATCCACAATACTGTGACTTAAGCACACTCTAACTCTATGGGAGTTTATCTTGTCTCTCAAGACTCACTATCCAATCAGGCTCTCCATGACCTGCCATACAGAAGAGGTGCTGCGCTCTTCCAATCACCAGGATTCAGGCTTGACCTTGAAAAGGAGGCAGTGGTTTTGTTTGCTGTGGTGTGGTTGCTGGTGCAGGGAGCTGAGCTGAGAGCTTCATTGATCTGGGAAACCTCAAAATGGTAAGCTAGGAGGTGCTGTCGGCAAATTAGGAGTAACAAATGGTGATGTGTGGCAGAGAGTGTGGTGAGTCCTCCCTCTATCTATGGAGAGTGGGCAGCCACATTCCCAGCCTTAAGAAATGCCATCATTCCATGCAAATTCTTTGACCTCATGGGAGGTCTCTCACTAACTTTGCTCTATGGGCTTAATTTGATCAGAGAATTGGGGGCAGGGAAAACTGAAGGTCTGGTTTCTAGATGTTTCTTAATTTTGCCTTCCATTTTCATGTTTGTATTATAAATATTGCAAATAGTTTAGGAACTTGTAGAAAAATGGTGATGTGGATCGTCTTTCATGAATACATGATTAGAATATTGTAACTTGGTGCAACTAACCACAATGATGTGATTCAGTGAAGATTAGTTCCAAGGGAGAAAATAATTTTCTGATGCAGAGAGATTTCTCAAGTGTGCATGGTGCTGTGCAGATAGATTGGGCAGATTCCATGAGATGTGACATAATCCATGAAATCTGATTTAAAATGTAATACTAGTCTCTAGTCTCTGGAGCACATGTCCATAAGGCCTGTGTCAACTTCTTTTCAAAATAATTTTTGAGATGATAAATGCATCATACTCACAATGTTGTTTCTACCTCCAAGCCCAATCAATACCCCATTGTATTCTAACCTGTGGTCTGTTTTTCTTTAATTCAGTTTCACAGTAACCCCAGTTAGTCTCTGAATATTAGCTGGAAGGACTGTTCTGTCTGAGTCATTTGGTGTCCCTAGGCAATGTGGGGTATTTTGGGGGGTGGTGTTAGCAGTCAGGAATACTATGTCAGGTAATTTTGGGGTTCTAGCCATGTTTTTTTCTGCCTTTGCTGAAATGAGTTGTAAGAAAGATCACAAGCTATACCATAGTGAGTATATGGTAATCAGAGAAGGTCTGTTGATATATTATTTCATTTAGTAAGTTAGTTACTGACTGCTTCTTTTTGTGTCAGGGTTTTCCCATGTAACACTCATTCACCTTGTAAACCAGTTTGGTGTGAACTCACAGAGATCTTACTGCCTCAGCTTCCCAAGTGCTGATATTAAAGACATGTGCCAACACTACCCAGTGGGCTTTTAATTCTGTTGAGACCTGAATGGAACATAAAACAAAACATAGTTCTGTTGATATATGTGGTGACCTGGGAATTGGCCTTTTCGCTCTTTGCCTCTTAGTATGGATTTACTGGGTAATGGGATACTTTGTAGCCCTTGATTCAAAGAATGTATTTCTTGCTGTATCAATGCAAAGTGTTCACCTATGGGCACTGCTTTTTTTTCAGTAGGAAGATAGATTAGAAAATTGAATGTCTGGTTTCTAGAAGTTCTGAATATTGCATTCAATTTTCAGGTTTGTATTATAAATATTGCAAAGTGTTTAGGAACTTGTAGAAAATTCTTGATGTGAATCGTCCTTCACGAATTCATAATAAAATGTTTGTAACTTGGTGGTGCAAACAACCAAAATGTTGTGATTCAGTGAAGTTTAGTTCCAGGGGAGAAAAGGAATTTCTGGTATGTGGAGATTTCTCAAGTATGCTTGGTGCTGTGCAGATTGATTGTCAGATTCCATGTGATGTGCCATAATCTATGAAATCAGATTTAAAATCATTTTCGTTCTTTCTTTTTTTTTTTTGGTTCAGGAAGCATTTTTTTTATTTTTTAATGTAAACTAGAAACAAGATTGTTTTACATGCCATACACAGTTCTTTATTCCTCCCCTCCGCCTCTGACCCCAACTGTCCCCCTGTTTAATCCCCTTTCTGTTCCTTACTTAAGGTGCGGCTTCCATGAGTCATTTTTAAAGTATTTCATATCACATGGAATATGGCTCAGTCACTCTCCTGTGTCTTTAATCTAAGAGAGTGCTGCTTTATGTAGAATGGGTTCCCAAAGTCTAATTGTATAATACGGATAAATTCTAATTTACTCCCACAGGCCCCATAGATTGCCCAGGCTTCCTACTGAGACCCAGGTTCAGGGGTCCTGGATAAGTCATATGATGGTTTCCCAGCTGTCAGTCTGGGGTCCATGAGCTCCCCCTTGTTCAGGTCATCTCTTTCTGTGAGTTTCTCCAGCCTGGTCTTGACCTAATTGCTCATCATTCCTCCCTATCTAAAAGTAGATTCCAGCAGTTTGGCTTATTATTTAGCATTAAGCGTCTGCTTCTGATTCCATCAGCTACTGGATGAAGGCTCTAGGATGTCATATAAAGTAGTCAAGGATCTCATAATCAGAGAAGGGCATTTAAGGTGACTTCTTTTTTTTATTTATTTTTTTTTATTTATTTTTTATTTTTTTGGTTTTTCGAGACAGGGTTTCTCTGTGGCTTTGGAAGCTGTCCTGGAACTAGCTCTTGTAGACCAGGCTGGTCTCGAACTCACAGAGATCCACCTGCCTCTGCCTCCCGAGTGCTGGGATTAAAGGCGTGCGCCACCAACGCCCGGCCTTAAGGTGACTTCTTGACTATTGCTTAGATTGTTAGTTGGTGTCATATTGTAGATCTCTGGACATTTCCCTACTGCCAGGTTTCTCTTTAAACCTATGATGGCTCCATCCGTAATGATTTCTCTTTTCTTGTTTTCCTCTATTCTTCCCCTAACTCAACCTTTCTGCTCCTTCAAGTTCTCCTCTCCCCTCCCCTTCTCCCTTCTCCCCTGCACATGTTCCCTTCTCTTCTCTGGGTGTTCATCTATGTCTCTCTTAAGATACTCCTTGTTTCCTAGCTTCCCTTGCAGTGTGGATTGTAGGCTGGAAATCCTTTGTTCCCTGCCAAAACCCATATATAAGTGAGTACATACCATGTTTGCTTTTTGTGAATGGGTTACCTTACTCAGGAAGGATTCTACTACTTTTATCCATTTGCCTGTATATTATATTATTCCATTGTTTTCTTTTCCACTGAGTAGTACTCCATGGAATATAGGAAATGTACCATATTTTCTCTATCCATTATTCAGTTTAGGGTCATCTACGTTGCTTCAGGTTCTAGCCATTGCAAGTAATGCTGCTATGAACACTGTTGGAAAGATATCTTTCTTGTTTGAATGTTCATGTTTTGGCCAACAAGTGGAATTGCTGGATCTTTTGGTAGACTGATTTCCACATTACTGAGGAACCACCATGCTGATTTCCAAAGTGGCTGTTTGCACTTCCACCAGAAGTGTAGGAGTGTTGCTGTTTCTGCACATCCTCTGAAGCATAAACTGTCACTAGTGATTTTGATTTTAGCCATTCTGACAGGAGTAATATACTACCTCAGAGTTGTTTTCGTTTGCAATCATCTGATATCTAAGTATATTGAGAAATTTCTCAAGTGTCTTTTAGCCATTTCAGATTTCTCTTTTTAATTCTGTACCCCACTTTTTAATTGGAGTTTTTGGTATTTTAGTGATGAGCTTCTTGAGTTCTTTGTATATTTTGCAAATCAGCCCTCTGTGAAATGTGGGGTTGAGGAATAGTTTCCCCATTCTGTGGGCTGAAATTTTGTCTATGTCCTTTGACTTACAGATGATTCTCAGTTTCATGAGGTCCCATTTATTAACTTGCAGCTCTGTGTTTGTGCTACTGCTGTGCAGGAAGTGGTCTACTTATAAATTCTTTGAAGTACCTCCTAATTACTCTTCTCATAGTTTCATTGTGGGTGGATTTATGTTGAGGTCTTTGATCCAT
The DNA here is from genome assembly GCF_003668045.3 of Cricetulus griseus. Taxonomy (NCBI): domain Eukaryota; kingdom Metazoa; phylum Chordata; class Mammalia; order Rodentia; family Cricetidae; genus Cricetulus; species Cricetulus griseus. The sequence goes on from NW_023276808.1 coordinate 6,010,744, forward strand.
TTGGACTTAGGTTTTGTGCATGTCATAGATATGGATTGTATGCAGTCTTTTACATGCCGGCAAACAGTTATGCCAGCACTGATTGATGAAGATGCCTTCCTTTTTACATTGTATAATTTTTGCTTCATTTTCCAACATCAGGTATTCATCAGAATGTGGTACAAATCATGGTTTTCAGTTTGATTCCATTGGATTACTAGTGTTTTAAGTTTTTTTTTTTTTTAGGTTGTTTTGTGATTGAGTATCACTGGGGTTGTATTTACATGAAACAACAGGAATTATAAGGAGCTTCTGATCCATATAAAGAGATCACCTTCATTTCTGGAGAAAGCTCTAGAGCATAGTTTTTCAGTTTTTGGAAGAAATATCAGTAGCACTAGTGTCAAAACAACATATCAAGTTTCATTTTTAGTTAATTTTGTGAAAGTTGTGAAGTCGGTGTTTATTTAACTTCTTGGTCAAGATTATCATTCTCCTTTCCTGTGTTTTCTTTGCTCTGTTGAATAAAAGTTGACAGTATTTTTACTGCCTTATTTATTTTTCCGCCTTATTTATTGGTATTTTCTCACCATCCTTTTCATTCTATTATTTTATACAGTTTTTGATTGTTGTACCTTGTGATAAGTTTGTATTTTATATTATGTGAATATGTGTACTGGTTTTCTGTAATTTATAATGGCAACCTAATTATATACATTTACTTAAAAATGATGGACCTTCACCGATGTGTCTTCATAAAATTTTTTATTTAGCAGTTCCTGAAGGTTTTGTTTTTGGGTGAAGTTGCTGTGGGGAGTAGGTTAATTTTTTTCAACTTTAACTTAGATTATCGCCTGCCTTATTTCTTAGCTTTTTCTCGCCAACCCCTTATTTCCTTCAAAAATATTTTGCATATTTTTTGTTGTTGTCTCTTTGTGACAAGTATAGACCTCATATCATATGAATCTGTACAATGATTTTGTGTACTGTATGCCGGTAACCTCGTTTTATTCATTTTCTTAAAATTGTTGGACCTTCTCCAATTTGTCTTCATAAAATATGTTACCAGTTCCTGAAGTTTTGTTTTGGGGGAAGTTGCTGTGGAGAGACAGTTTTAGTTTTTTTTTCTTCTTTATCTTAGTTAGATGCATGCCTCTTCCCATTTCCTGCCATACTGGTATATCTGTGTTTTCCAGTTGTTGCTATCTTTATGTTTGTGTGTTTGACACTTAAGTGATTTATGTGATCAATACATTGGCTTTGGATTTTAAAAACTTCTCATATATTTCAGTCTCTGTCTCCTAATTGGCCTCAGGCATCAACATGATCAATTCTAGCGTCATCTGAGCAAACATCGACTGAGTTTGTTCTTAGATTAGAATATCTGGTTTGTGCCTGAAATAGATTGTGTTGACTGATGGTTGATGTGGGAAGAAAACTTCCATTGAGTTGGCAATGTCTCTGGGCAAGTGGGGCTGGGATGATTAAGAAACCTATCTGAATACAATATAATGACAAAGCAAAAGAGAAATTAAAGAAACAATGTCTCCACATGTTTAGTTACTCAGTTTTTCTTTGTTGGAAGTGTGTTTTTTCCTTGACTTCTATTTGCTCTCTGATCTTCTGATCTAAGGGCCTTTGGTTTAACAGGGCTTCTCACCCCAATTTGAGGCATGGAAATCTTGCTGTAGGTGTGGTCTTTGTTCCAGCAGGGTATATCTGCCAAAGTTTTAAATTGTAAGAAGGGAAGAAAGGACAGTACCTGGTGAGAGTGTTGAGAAAACATGGAGAGAGTGGCAGAGTTCTGTGGTCTGGTGGCCCATATGGACTTCTGGCAGATGACGTATCCTTTGTTTGAGCACAGGTTTTGCTCTAAAGTTGGAGGCTACAACATAGAGATAGGGAGGAAATTGGATTTTAAATAGAGTTGGGGTTATTAAATACTGGAGAAGTTCCACTGTAGAGGAACCAATGTGTGTTTGTATAGCTGGCATGAACTCTGGTCCAGAAGTGTGTCTTTGCCTCAGTTTGCCTATATGTTTTTCAGACTTATGTTGCCTGCAAATAGGCAGAGGATATTAATCCAATTTGTTGGTGGTGACATGGCTTTGTGGGTGGCAGCTAATGAGATGTTGGGGGACTCTGTTTGGGAATAAAGGTACTGTGGAAGTTTCATGAGCTGTTGTCCCACATTACCTGTTAATCTGGCTGGTGTGACATGCACATGAGTAATGGATGTCTACCTCAGTTGGGAACTGGTATACAGTCATATTCCTTGTATTTTGGATGGGAAAATAACCTATGCTGTTGGATCCTGGAAATCCTTAACTACTTATTTGATTATACAATATGTGTCAGTCAAGGCATTGTCTTGAGTATCAAAAGAAGATTTGGAAATTTGTCCTTTTGGGGATGTTATGTTATGAAAACTAATGAACTTGTAATAAATACACAGCTTTCCCTACCTCCACTCCTTCCAGCCCTGTCCCTAATATTCAGTCCCCCAAATCCACTGATACTCTGTTTCCCTTCAGAAGAGAGAAGGCCTCCCAGGGATACCAACCAAACACCTTATGACAAGGTACAATAAGACTAGACACAAACCCTCATACAAGACTCACCAAGGTAACTCAGTAGAAGGAAGCGTCCCAAGAGTAGGCAAAAGAGTCAGAGACCCCATAACAGCTATTGGTAGGAATCCCACAAACAAACCAATCTAAACAACCAAATCATTTTTGCACAGTTCCTGCCACAATGCTGTGTAGGCTGCATGATAGCTGCTTCACTTTCTCTGATCCCGTTTGAGCCTTGTTAAGGTCATTTTGTGTGTCATGTTCTCCTGTTTTCTGGCATTAGGGAAATGTGCTGAGATATACAAGGATGACCCCAAATAAGTTTCTAAGCTATAGCGAAGAGGCTATCCTATATGTCCTTCCCAAATAATGAGATTGATTACTACCTTATATGCAATCCTAAAGTCTTCAGCCAGCAGCTGATAGAATCAGAAGCAGATTCCCACAGCTAAGGACTGATATGAATGTCTGGAATCCAGTTGTAGAGAGTGAGGTGTGATGAGCAATGTATTCATGACCAGGATGGGGAAACCCACAGAATCAGTTGACCTTAAAAAGGAGGAGCTCATTGACTTCAGACTGATAGTTCATAACCAGCATATGACAGAACTAGGCCTGCTGAACATGGGTCTCAGATAGAATTGTTGAGCAAGCAGTCTTTGGGGCATCTAGTCATGGAACTGTATTTATCACTAAGGTAGAAATGGACATTAGTAGGCAATTCCCCATAGAAGGAAACTCTCTCAGCATACATACACTGTGGAAGGCCTAGGTCCTGCCCCAAATGATTTGATGAACATTGATGATGCCACATAGAAGGCCTCCTCTATTCTGTTGAGGAGAAGAAGGATGGTGCTCGATGTGGGGTATGGTCGCATGAAATGGACATTGCACTAGGTCTGGTATATAAAGTAAGAAGGTTTCTAAAATTTGGAATACATAAAAAGATCATATTCATCAAATTGTAGAACCCTTAAGTTCACCTAGACCCCAAGTGTGAAGGAATAATTTACCTTCTGCAATTTTTCTTGCCTTGAATGTTCACCTTATCTAACTATAAGTTGTATACAAAACCTTCCGCATTACATCAAATATGCTCACATCTATATCTCAAATGTTAAAAAACAATGAAGATAATGACTAAATATCGTATCCTGAAATTGTAAACACATATAAAGAAAATAAGCAGGTGACTCTGACCTCATCATTAAAACGACAATAGAGCTGTGAAATCAATGTGAGATAAATTACCTGTAAAGAGTGTGTTAGTTAAATTTATAAGTTATTCAAATCTTGGATATGCATTTTATATTAAATTATTAAGAGTACACTGTAATGAAATATAAGCTGGGTACTGGAGATTATCATCAGAAGAGTTAAATATGTGCACAGATAGGGGTACGTCTCAAACTCAAAGTCTATAACTTAGATACTTGTACATAGGCATAACAACAAATAAATTTTAAATAGTAGTAAGAATAAATTGTTAAATTTATAATTACATATAACTAAAAGTGTGCTCACACTGAAAGTGTTTTGTTTGAACAATGAAAAGTAAAGTTAAGCCTGGCGTTGGTGGCACACACCTTTAATCTCAGTACTAGGGAGGCAGAGGCAGAGTTCGAGACCAGCCTGGTCTACAAGAGCTAGTTCCAGGACAGCCTCCAAAGCCACAGAAAAACCCTGTCTCGAAAACAAAAAAAAAAAAAGAAAAGTAAAGATAAAATGACGGGGCAACTTTCCTAGATCAATGGTTATAAACCTTCATGTTGTTGTCATGCTTACTCATAAAGTTATTTTTGTGGCTACTTAATTACTGCAATTTCGGCACTGCTATGAATTGTAATGCAAAATTTTTTGGAGATAGAGGTTTACCAAATGTGTTAAAACCCACAGATTGCAAAGCACTCGTGTGACTTGTTACTTTTAATATGTTAAATTTAACACTTTTATCTAGATAATATTAAAAAGTATTTGGAGATGGTTGAGTGGATGATGGTAGTTGCTCTCAAGCCTTCCTACCTGAGTTTGAACCTGTAGGACCTATGTTGGTAGAAGAGCAAATTGACTCTTGAGGGCTGTATTCTGGTCTACACACACACACACACACACCCACACACACACACACACACACACATGCACATGTGTGCAAGCCCACAAATAAATAAATAGATAAATGATTAAACATTAAAATTAAAGGTTTCGAGTTACTTAACCTTTTAATTTACAGCAACTAGATGGGTATTTTTTAATGTGGAGTCTAATTTCAAGAAACTCACATAAGCATGCAACTTTATATGAAGGTATCCTATAGCTTTATGAACATTATTTATATACCCTCTATAAACAATGTTATCAATAATAATAAAAGTGAACAGGCACATAATATTCACAATACAGGGTTCACTTGCAAAATATGCTGTCTTAGAAGAGGGTAATGGAACTATAATTAACATGCAAATATGTTACCTTAGCAGCTAGGAGAAAATCTTCAAGACACATTCAGTGAGTGATTTCAGGTCATATACAAGAAATCTGAGAGTGCCTGTGAAGTTGATTTTTCAGTGAGTGATGGACATACACATATCACAAAGTATTTCCTGTTTAAAAGTATAGAAGCATCCAATGACTAGCATAGGATGGGTTCCTCCATTAATACTTAACTGCAGTAGGAGCACAACGCCATGTCTTCAAAGTTCACCAATTAAAGGTCACAGATAATACTATAGCGAATATTGTTAAAATCATTATTGTTTGACAAAACAAGAAACTTAGAAATGAGTACTTGGTTGCAATTCAGACTGGAATAGAAAATTTACTCAGAGAGACTATCAATTATCTTTATGGATGAAATAGCTAAAAGAAAATTAGAAATTCAAAACAACATAAGTGAAAACATGAATACAAAATGTTTTAAAGAAAAATTTGAATTTTTATCAATATACAAAAATTCTTTAAGAAAGAGTAGAAACAATATATAGTGTTTTGTACAAAAATTTGCCCTGGCCAACAGGGCATCAACGGGAGCCTGAACCTCACAGGGCCTGGAATGATGGGACAAGAGACTAAATGAATGGACAGCAAGATAGGATTTCTGATCAAGCTGCAAAATTTTATTTTTCTCAGAGACTTTATATGTTGGTTGAGGCAGGAAGCTTGGCAGGTCTGGGATTCATCAGGGAGAGGTAGTTGCATGGTAACCAAACCATAGAATGTTATTATCAGTGAGTCCTTGAAGGTAGGCAGGTAGTATTAGATTCAATAATCTAACATTTTACCTTCTGGTTCCTATATTTGCATACATACAACAGTTGTCTCTGAACCACCAAATAATCAAAGGTCTCCTACCCTCCAACCTTTGGAATGTGGGAGTCATGTTCTCCAGATGCTATCTGCTGTCTGTGGATGAAGTCATCATTAAAGGGACCCAGGGAAAATTTGAGATTATTTTCAAGTTGTCTGAAGACCATTAGTAACTTTAGTCAATATGCATGGCGTGTCAAGTTCCAGAGGTCTCAGTTGCTCTACCCGTGTCTATGTAAACTGAAAGCAAATCCATAGCCTCTTGTTTCCTGTGGAAACAGTAGTAAAATTGATGCTTCAAATCATTTTTGATTTTCATTTGACAAATATTTTTGACTTTTTTAAAGAGCATACAGACTCTTTACTTCAACAGTCCCTCTTTCAATTACATTTATATCTGGACTTAATTAACTGTATGCATTTTAGCATTTTTACTGCCACTGCAAGCATTAGACGGCTAAGCTACAACTGGATCTTCTTCCTGTTCTCCCAGCTGGCTATGCCCACTTCTGAGCTCATGAGAATAAAGTCTAAAACTCACAGACCACTCAGAGTTTAGTCCCCAAGAACTACATACTGCCTCCCTAGAGCTCTACCATTCCCGTGATTGTGTTATGGCAGTTATTTTAACTGAGCTTATCATTGTTAATTAGTGTGCTGGATTTTCAGAGGCTCACCAGCAGGCAGAAACACATTAAGGAGATATTTTTATTTTTAGGTTTCTCTGGTGTTGCATGGAAATATGGCCCCATGTTAGGTACCATATATTTGCTTAATGGTTTACTCCTTTATCACTTTACATTTTTACCTTCTGGGAAGGGCACCATCCAGTCCCATGTTGATACACAGATGCATGTTCTTATTTATAAATGGCTGGCCTTTACTTGGCTTATTTCTATGCAATTTTTCTAAAGTTAAATGTCGCCATCTACCTTTTGCCTCTAGACTTTTACCTTTCTCCTTATATGTATATCTTACTTTCTGTTCCATTCCACTACTTGCTGTGTGACTTGATATCTGGCCCTTACCATCATCCTCTTATTGTATTTTTCTCCTTTGTCTTTGCTTCCAGATTTATCCTTCTAAGTATTCTTTCTCCTGCCTCACTATTGGATAATCACCTCTTTGTCAGATCATCAGGAGATGTAGACAGGCTAAGAATCACAGCCTCACAAATCTACAGCATAAACAAAGCATCACATATTTACTTCACTAACCAAATTTTCCATAGCCTAAAAGTAACACATCTTAAAAAAATTTTCTACAGAAGCATGCATTTATAATATGGTCAGTATCATGATTTAAGTTGCACATATGTATGTGATATTTTAGAATGCCGTGACCTATAATGATGTGCATATCGACTTCACTTGGGAAGAGTGGAGTTTGCTGGATACTTCTCAGAAGAATATCTACAAAGATGTGATGCTGGAGACCTACAAGAACCTCGCTGATATAGGTAAGACTGTACCCTCATATTTTAAACTGTTCTGTGGTTAATGGTGTAAATAAACCAGTCATATTTCTAAAGTACACTGAAGAGAGTAACTTAAATTTTACACATTTTTCAATAATAAATATACATTTTTTGTACTATATTTTAGAATACATTAAGGAAGATCATATTACTGGAGAAGAATGTACAAGTTCTAAAAGACACAAAAGGTAATCTTCATCTATGAGCTGATAGAAATGTTCTTCAGAAGAAATTGAAATCTGTCCTGGAAGTCTGAAACAGAACCAACACTGTAATTAAGCACATGTTAAATTGCATTGATGATTATTAAATTCTCACAAAACCATATACCTCAGCTTCAGGTAGGTAAACTGCCTTTGCAATGCATTTTTATAAGAAAGAAGTGAAGGAAATTATGCCTTGAGAGAAATGACCACACGAATCCTCACGACATGAGAGCTATGCTATAGAAATGTAATTCCATTTATTTCATATTACCTATATTATTAAATGTATACACATGGTTGAGGTGATGAGCATAACTTCAGACTTTCCATTAAGCAAATACTCCATGGAAAAGCTAATGTTACTCAAGTACTTGCTGTTACTTTTGTAAGTTTAGTGACAGCAGCAATTACTGTCAAGAGTTAAGGGGCAGTTATTGCAGGGAAAACTTAATAACTCTAGAACATGTCTATAAGGAACAGAAAGTCAAACTGAATTAAATGTTGAAGCCTCTTCTTTGTTATCTTTACTTTGCTAGGTATATAATATATTAGTTAGTATACAAGCCATTTCAGCAAAGGGATATGGACAACAAGGTATATTTCTCATGCAGGGCATTTAAAAGTCATGTAGTAGTCCCCTTTTGAGCATACTAGTTGAATTTGTTTCATGAGTACAAGTAATTTGTTTTGCAACTTCACTGATAATACACAAACAATCTCCCTCTGGAATAAATCCCAATGAATCTATTACTATGGAAATACATCTGTTTGTTGTAGGTTATTAGCAAATGAAGTATGACTCAAAGTGCAGGAAAATTAAAATATATAATAAGGGAGATGAAGTTCTCAATTATTCCAGTTCTCTTCAATATGTGAAAAGTTTGTTATAGAAAATGGTTCTGAAAATGAAAACCGTATAATAAAAGATTAAACCTTCACAAGTATCATCAAAGATGCAAAAAAATAACCTTAATGAAGGGGAAAACTTGAGTGTAAACACAATGATAAGATTAAAAGAAATGGGCTGGGCATTGTTAGCATACACCTTTAATCCCAGCACTAGTGAGGCAGAGGCACGTGGATCTCTGTGACTTCCAGGCCAGCCTGGTCATCAGAGCAAGTGCCCGGAGAGGCTCCAAAGCTACACAGAGAAACCCTGTCTTGAAAAACAAACAAAAAAGATTGTAAGATCTGACTTTTCTTTACAATTTTAAAAATTATAATATAATTTAATGTAAGGCTCAAGATCCAACATGGTAAAGCATTTATATGTACTCATATTCCTTGCAGGCATGAAAGAAGCCAAATTGGAGAGAGGACATCTGAACATACACAATGTGTTAATGCCTTCACATATAACAGTGATCTTCAAAGGAATAAAAGAACACACAATAGAGAGAAACCCTATGAATGTAATCAATGTGGTAAAGCCTTTTCTTGTCATAGTTTGCTTCAAAGGCATAAAAGGTCACATACTGGAGAGAAACCCTATGAATGTACTCAGTGTGGTAAAGCCTTTTCTCGTCACAGTCACCTTCAAAGTCATAAAATGACACATACTGGAGAGAAACCCTATGAATGTACTCACTGTGGTAAAGCCTTTTCTCGTCACAGTCACCTTCACAGTCATAAAAGGACACACACTGGAGAAAAACCCTATGAATGTACTCAGTGTGGTAAAGCCTTTGCTCAGCACAGTCATCTTCAAAGGCATAAGACATCACATACTGGAGAGAAACCTTATGAATGTAATCAGTGTGGCAAAGCCTTTTCTCAGCACAGTACCCTTCAAATACATAAGAGGACACATACTGGAGAGAAACCCTATGGATGTAATCAGTGTGGGAAAGCCTTTGCTCAGCACCGTACCCTTAAAATCCATAAGAGGACACATACTGGAGAGAAACCTTATGAATGTACTCAGTGTAGTAAAGCCTTTTCTCGTCACAGTCACCTTCAAAGGCATAAGATGTCACATACTGGAGAGAAACCCTATGAATGTACTCAGTGTGATAAAGCCTTTTCTCATCACAGTAACCTTCAAATACATAAGAGGACACATACTGGAGAGAAACCCTATGAATGTACTCAGTGTGGTAAAGCCTTTGCTCAGCACCATACCCTTCAAAGCCATAAGAGGACACATACTGGAGAGAAACCCTATGGATGCAATCAGTGTGGTAAAGCCTTTTCTCAGCACATTCTTCTTCAAGGGCATAAAAGAACACATACTGGGGAGAAACCCTATGAATGCAATCAGTGTGGAAAAACCTTTTCTTGTCATAGTAACCTTCAAGTGCATAAAAGGACACATACTGGAGTGAAACCTTATGAATGTCATCAGTGTGGTAAAGCCTTTTCTCATCACAATACTCTTCAAAAGCATAAAAGGATACATACTGGAGAGAAACCCTATAAATGTAATCAGTGAGGGAAAGCATTTGCTCAGCACATTTCCCTTCAAATGCATGAAGGAACACATAAAGGACAAAAGCCTTATGAATGAAATCAATGTGGTAGAATCTTCACATTTCAAAGCGCTGTTAATGGGCATAAAAAACACATACTCGAGAGAAACCATATGAATATTATCAATGTGTAAAGCCTTTGCTCTGCAGATTCATCTTCACATACAAAAGAACTCATAATGGGCAGAGACCCTAAAAATGCAATCACTGTGGAAAGGAATTTGCATGTGAATTATTTCTTGAAACCCATAAAAGATTACATACTATAGACAAACCCTTTTAAATTGATCAGTGTGGTAAAGCTTCGGCATGTGCCAGAAGTCTCTGAAATCATTACAAAAAATCATTCAGCAGGGAAACTATGAATATAGTCAGTTTGGTTTAATTGTGCACTTCATAGAAGAGTAAAATTTATGGTCAAAGTTTTAAAGCCTTTGTAAATACAATCATTTTTGAGTACCTGAAAAAGTTAATGAGGCTTCTCACTATCAAGTATTTGGTGGAATCATTCACAATCACACTTCTGATCAGTTTGACAACAATATTTATTCTGTTGAAGAAAATTAACAATGTCAACAATCTGTGTAAGCATTGTCATGTGCATGTTTATATTGTTGCTCCAGCACACACATCAAAAATGAATATATGAACTTATAAAGCCTTATGCTGAGGGTAAAAGTGCCAGCAAAGAAACACTACCCGACCCAGGAACCAGTTCCAGTGAAACAAACAGATTATGGCCCTCAAACTGCAGCCAAAGAAACTCACCCTTAAACAAGAGCCAAATACTTAGAAAGGGCCGGTGAAAGAAATACACTTTTTCCCTGAAAATAAAGGCAAAGAAACAAACTCTATCTCTGACCAGCTGAGGAAAAATACAAGCAATACCTAAGCTGAAAACCACCCAATCCCTAAGCAGCAGTCCAGCAAAATCTCAAAGGTTTTTAGACCTCAGGGACTGAAGTTTTACCAATTAACATGCTGAAAAATATTTTCTATGAAACACCTATGCCCCTAAGAAGACATATATAAACTCTATGCTAGTTCAGCTGGCAGCTCACATTTTCCACACTGATAGGGGCAGCCGCTTTCCTGGATGACTCCCTTCCAAATAAATCTGTTCAGTCTGTTTCTGTGAATGAATTCTTTTACCACAGTGAATACAGAACTCTCCATAGAAGCAACATATACCCCTGATGGGAATCTCCATTAGGGGAGTATAGCAGAAGAAAAAAAAATCACTGGTGCTACATTTCTGGAGCTGTTTTCCCCACAGTTTAGTCAAGCAGAAGAGTGACAATTTGTACTGGACCTAAGAAGAAATGGTTACCATTGCACAGAAAATCCTTATTGGAAAAGAAAATAGAAGAAGCAATGGACATTTATTCTGGTAAACGCTTAGCAGAGTGGAACAAAGATCACTTGTAATAGTCTCTCTCTAAGTGGAGCAGGAGTGCTACATAATGCATGGAGATCACCACCAACTGGAGCACAACTTCATATATAGCCTGACTTCCTGACAGTCAGGACACCTTTATCCTCAGAGCTTTGTTTTTTTCAGGATACCTTCCCTTCACAGTAACATGTATAGCCTGAAAATGGACATTCAGGATAGATTTTTCTTTAGATCTCTTGGTATCCAGGATACATTTTCTCCAAAGATTCAGTAATAGTATTACTTCCCAAAAGTCAGGATACCTTTCTCTTCAGAGATGCAGGTATCCAGGCCATCCTCCCTTTATAAATGAAGGTATCGACTGACTTATGACATTAGGGATACATTTCCCTCCATAGCTGTTACATTTGCACTGTGATTTTAAATGATACTGTATCACCTTTAGATTTATGCTTCTATTCAAGTACATTAACTAACTACTATGAATTAGGTGTAAAACTTACTAATTTGTATTGTTTTCTCTCCTCTTTTTGTTACAATATCTTTGTCACCTTATAAAAGAATAAATTTGGCCCTGGTTTCCAGAGGGATACAGGGGCATCATTAAAATTTGCATGACACCTAAATCAGGGGTCTAGGCACTCACATCCCTAAGCTTCAGCATGAGACAGAGAGTAGGAACTGATTTTAGCAGTCATTGAGTTGGGGGTTCTATTTTGAAATATTTGGGGTGT
>NW_023276808.1:6023379-6076946 GCF_003668045.3 Cricetulus griseus
AGGTGCTCCCTGTATCTTGGGTCCATGATATGGGCAGAGAGATTTCTGTCTCAGTTGCCAGGAAACACTTATGATGTGTCTGTCACAATCTATTACATCTTCAAATTCTAAACTGACCACACTCATCACCTTATAATATTTCCTCCTGGAGTTAGGTAGAAGGTACAAGTCTCTCTGGCTCTAAATATTTTTTTTCTTCTGCTGCCCCACAGTAACCTACTATGACTTCAGTCCGGTACACATGTAAGTAAATGCATCACTATACCATTCCAGCTTATTGATGAACATGTAGATATATCCCAGATGCTGCAGTTCCTAAAATGGAGTCCACCCTATGTTTTTTGTGGTTGTGTGTGAAGTTCTAAGGCTTCCTGGTGTTTCACTCCTACATTTTGCTACATTAATTGTACTTTTTATCTTTCTCTTTCTCCATTTTTTATTCAATTTAGAAACAAGATTGTTTTACATGTCAATCCCAGTTCCCTCTCCTTCCCCTACTCTCCTGCCTCCCCAATACTCCCCTAACTATCCCGTACCATTTCTGCTCCCCAAGGAGAGTGAAGCTTTCCATGGTGGTCTTCAGAGTCTGTCATATCCTTTGAGATACAGTCTAGGACCTCCCTGGTGGTCTCGGCTGAGGGAGTATCTCCCTATGTGGAATGGCCTCCCAAAGTCCATTCCTATGCTAGGGATAAGTACTGATCTACTACAAGAGTCTCCATAGATTTCTGAGGCCTCCCCACTGACACCCACACTCATCGGGTCTGGATCAGTACATGCTGGTTTCCCAGTGATCAGTCTGGGGTCCAAGATCTCCCCCTAGTTCAGGTCAGCTGTTTCTGTGGGTTTCACCAGCTTGATATTCTTGACCACTTTGCTCATCACCCCTCCTTTTAAGCAACTGGATTCCTGTTCAGTTCATTGTTTAGCAGTGGGTGTCTGCTTCCACTTTCAACAGCTGCTGAGTGAAGGCTCTAGGATGGCATATATATCAGACATCAATCTTCTTATCAGGGGAGGGCATTAAAGGTAGCTTTGTGTCTTACTTGGTGTCATCTTTGTAGATGTACAGACATTTCCCTAGTGCCTGATTTCTCTTTAAAACTATAATGGCTCCCTGTATTATGGTATCTCTTATCTTGCTCTCCTCTATTCTTCTCCCAACTCAAACTTCCTGCTGCCATGAGTCCTGCTCAACCCTCCTCTTCTACCCTTCCCATTCTCCTTGCTCCCTCTCCCCTCCCCCATGCTCCCAATTTGCTCAGGAGATCTTGTCCCTTTCACTTCTCCAGGGGACCATGTATGTCTCTCTTAGGGTCCTCCTGATTTACTAGCTTCTCTGGTAGTGTGGATTGTAGGCTGTTCATCCATTGCCCTATGTCTAAAATCCACATATGAGTGAGTACATACCATGTTTGTCTTTTGTGACTGGGTTACCTCACTCAAAATGGTTTCTTCTGGTTCCATCCACTTGCCTGCGAATTTCAAGATTCCATTGAATTTTTTCTGCTGAGTAGTAATCCATTTTGTAAATGTACCACATTACCTCTTTCCATTCTTCAGTTGAGGGACATATAGGATACTTCCAGTTTCTGGTTATTACAAATAGTGCTTCTATGAACATCATTGAATATATGTCCTTTTTGTATGAATGTGCTTATTTTGGGTATATGCCTAAGAGTAGAATTGCCGGATCTTGTGGTAGACTGATTCCCATTTTCTGGAGGAGTCATCATACTGATTTCCAAAGTCGCTGTACAAGGTGGCACTCCCACCAGCAGTGGAGGAGTGTTCCCTTATCTCTGCATCCTCTCCATCATAAACTGGCATTGGTGTTTTTGATTTTGGCCATTCTGATAGGAGTAAGATGGTATCTCAGAGATGTTTTGATTTGCATTTCCCTGATGGCTAATTATGTTGAAAACTTTCTTATTTGTCATTCAGCCATTTTAGATTCCTCTATTGAGAATTGTCTATTTAGTTGTGTAACACACTTTTTAATTGGGTTTTTTTGGTAATTTTGAGACTAGCTTCTTGAGTTCTTCGTGTATTTTGGAAATCAGCCCTCTGTCAGATATGGGGTTGGTGAATATCTTTTCCCGGTCTATGGGCTGCCATGTTGTGTTAATGACTGTGTCCTTTGATTTACAGATGTTTCTCAGTTTCAGGACGTCCTATTTATCAATTATTGATCTCAGAGTCTATCCTACTGGTGTAATGTTCAGGAAGCTGAGTCTTGTATCAATTAATTCAAGGGCAGTTGCCACTTTGTCTTCTAATAAGTTCAGTGTGGGTGGATTTATGCTGAGGTCTTTGATCCATTTTGACTTAAGTTTTGTGCGTGGTGATAGGCTTGGATCTGTCTGTAGTCTTCTACATGTTTGCATCCAGTTATGCCAGTACTATTTGTTGAAGATGTTCTCCTTGTCATCATATAAATTTGGATTCTTCATTCAATTTGTGAGACATTAGGATTGCTGCCCCCACTTGTTTCTTTGGTACATTTGATTGGAAAATCTTTTCCCAACCTTTGATTCTTAGGTACCAACTGTCTTTGGAGTTGAAGTGAGTTTCTCGTATGCAGCAGAAGGATGGATTCTGACTTCTTATCCATTCTGCTAACCTGTGTCTTTTTTGGGTGAGTTAAGACCATTAATATTGTGGGATATTAATGACCATTGCTTGTTCATTCTTATTTGTTTTGGATTTGGTGGTTGTGGTGAAATTATGTGTGGCTTTCCACCACTTTTTTCTTTTGGCTGTTGGTAAAGTGGGATTATCTATTGCCTATAATTTTCTGGTTGTAGTTGAATTCCTTGGTTTGCAGTTTTCCTTCCAGAACTTTCTGTAGGGATGGAATGGTGATTATGTAGTGTTTGAATCTGGTTTTGTCATGGAATATCTTGTTTTCTCCATCTACATTTATTGAAAGCTTTGCTGGGTCTGGGCTGGCTTCCGTGGTCTTTTAGTGTAGGTAGAATATCTATCCAGTACCTTCTGGCTTTCAGAGTTTCCAAGGAAAAGTCAGGTGTAATTCTGATATGTTTGCCTTTATATGTTACTTGATTTTTTCAATTGATTCTCTTAATAGTTTCTCTTTATTCTGTATGTTTGCGGTTTGATTACTATGTGGTGAGGAGATCCTTTTTTTTGGTCTAGTCTATTGGGTATTCTGTAGGTGTTCTGGTGTTCTGTATTTTCATTTGCATTTCTTTCTTTATGTTGGGCATGTTTTCTTCTATATTTTGTTGAATATGTTTTCTACACATTTTAGATGGATTTCTTCACTTTCTTCTATACTATCACTCTTAGGTTTGGTATTTTATGGTATCCCCTATTTCTTGGATATTTTTTGTTAGGGATTTGTTGGACTTAATATTTTCTTTGGTTGATGAGTCTATTTCTTCTACTGTATCTTCAACTCCTGAGATTTTCTCTTCCACCTCTTGTATTCTGTTGTTATGCTTACATCTGTAGTTCCTGATCATTTATCCACTTTTTCTATTTCCAGCATTTCCTCAGATTGTGCTTTCTTTATTTTCTCTATTTCAATTTTTAGGTCATGAATTGTTTCCTTGAGAGATTTGTTGATATCTTCAATTTTTGGTTTGTTTCTTCTTCCATTTATTTAAGTAATTTTCTCATATCCTCTTTGAGGTCCTCTATCATTTTCATGAAGATGTATTAAGGACATTGTGTTCTGCTTCACCTTCACTGTGATGTTCAGGTCTTGCTGGTGTAGGATCCCTAGTCTCCTGTGATGTTGTATTGGATTTTCTGTTGTTGAACGAGCTTTAATATAGTCTTCTTCACATTCTTTCTTCTGGTGGGTGCAGCAGGTGACTCTTCCTCTCCTGATGGTTACAGGACCAAGGTTCACTTCTGGTATATGCAAACAGTTCCCATACTCTGATGTCTGTCCTCTTTTCGTGGATGGAGGCAGGACTGTTACCAGGGCCTTGGTAGTCTCTGGGTGTGTTGGAACCCACCAAGTTCAGATCCTGTGAGGAGTAACCAGGTCTCACATGTTCCTGAAAAGAGCAGTGGAACCCAAACTGGAAACAGCCCCTGGCCTGGTCCTATAAAATTTCTTATGTTATCAGTTCTTGAAGATTTTGTTTTGTGGGAGAATTTGCTGTGGAGAGACAATTTTAGTTTTTTATATTTTTTGGTTTTTCAAGACAGGGTTTCTCTGTGTAGCTTGGGAGGCTATACTGGCATTCACTCTGGAGACCAGGCTGGCCTCGAAATCACAGAGATCTACCTGCCTCTGCCACCTGAGTGCTTGGATTTAAGACATGCACCACCAGTGACCAGCAGTTTTTTTTCTTTATCTAAATGCTTGCCTTGTCGCATTTTATTGAATACTGGCATATCTGTATTTTCCAGTTGTTGCTATCATTATGTTTGAGTCTTATCTGCTTAAGTGATTTACATGATTATCACATTGGTTTTGGATTTTGAAAGCTTCTCATATATTATTGTCTCCTAATTAGCCTCTGGTGTCAAATGACAAAACCTACGATCATCTGAGCAAACATCAGTTGAGTATGTTCTTAGATCAGAATGTCTGATTTATGACTGAAAATGATTGTGTTCATTAATGATTGATATGGGAAGAAGACTTCCACTGAGTTGGAAATGTCTCTGAGCAAGTGGGCCTTTCCTGGCTAAGAGAGCTAGATTAACCCAAGACAGTGACAAAGCTAAAGAGAAAATTGAGAAACAATGGTTCCACATGTTGTACCTCCAATGACTAACTTGAGTTTCTCTCCTAAGCTCCCACAATGATAGACATTGGCCTAGGGATAACAAGCAAATCCATTCATTCCCAGAGTAGCTTTTACTTAGAAAATTTAATCATCAAAAGAAAAGAATTTTGGAACAAAAATGTTATTTCAAAGGTGATTTTTTTTCTGTAATCAACATGGGAGTACTGACTCTTAGAAGATTGTTGAAGATGTCTAGACTTTAGTTGGCAAAAGCCATAAAAATTCTCCAGAGTGCTTAAAATTGTCTGTTCTTGTAGGACATGAAAGATGGGAATGTTGATAGTAACAGCAGACACTGGAGGTGAGGGATGGGATTTTAGTGTGTAAAAGGCAGGGCACTATGGAGTTGGTTTGACCTATGTGCCTTGAGAGACATTTGTCAAAGGAATTCTGGTTAAATCCCCTGGCTCCTGGGGCACAATGTACCTTCCAATTCCTGATGAACGGTTGCACTCCATCAGGCAAAGAAACATTCAGGCTAATTTGTATTTACAAACTTCTGCAGCCCAAAAATTCCATTTGTTGACCAAAATAGTAGTTTCCTGAATTAAGACAATGTGGCTGGTGGTAGAGGAAAGTTAAAAGCATTCTAATCAAGTATTTCTGAAATGAAGGGTGGCCCTCATTTCCTCATTTTTACCAGTTTCTAAACTGTCTGAAGAACTGATCACAAATAAAGAATGTGAAGGCCACTTTGAGGATTTCTACAAACCAGGCCTTCAGTTTTCTAATCTATCTTGGTAGTACACAACAAAAGCAATGTCTGTGGGTTCACATAAGACAATGATATTATGAATAGCAGATCTCCCATAGACAGGCCAAGGAAACCTTCCTGTCCCTAGTGAATGCACACTCTAGAAAGGATTAGAGGAGAAGGGTCACTGCCGAGGTGAACACAAGGACCCACAGAACCAGGCTGTCACATGATCCATCCAACTCCCAGCAGATCTGACAGGTCAGCCACCTTGAACCCATGAAGGAATGGCTTATGGTAACCCACATGGCTCCTTATAGCTACATTAGAGGAGAACCCTAGGAAAACAACACAATCTACTTCCTAGTTGTGATTTTGATTGCTAAGATTGGCTTGAGTATCACAATATCTAGTATTCCCCAGTAGGGCCTAAAGACAATAGTATCTCCCCTATTAGATGAGCAAGGATTAGATGACTAGTGCAAAACATGTCCTGTCTGCAATGCCCTTCCAACCTAGGGGCATACAGTGCACTAGTCTAGGAAATTTGTATATTAGCACAATCTCTTCCCGTCCTGGACAGCAGAAGATATATTCTTAATGACCTGGAAGCAATAGGAAATACATAAAAATGATTGAGTTCCAGGACAGCCTGCAAAGCTACAAAGAAACCCTGTTTCCAATGCTCAAAAGAAAGAAAAGGAGAAAAAAATTCCCTGGTAGAAGAAATGGCATGAATAACATATTATTTTACCATGCCACTATGTGCATTGCTAGTTGCTAAGATATGTGACACAACAAACACAACTAAGGCTGATGAATATAACCATGAAAAGCAATATTGGATATATCTTCATATGAGAGATTCCTTTTTGAAAATTCAATTTTCACTGGCTGAGGCTAACCTTCCAAAATTGTATACCCAAATCTTGCCCACATTCACTCACATACCTAATGGGAAATTACAAAATCAGTTAGTCTGTCACAATCAGTTTGTATTTCATAATGGTCACCCAAGCAGTTGTTTGTCCATCCTGTTGCCCACTACAACATATACAATAAACTATTCCTCCTATTCTGGTCTGAAGTTAGAAGCCATGCTCCACACACAGATCCTTTTCCTGTTGTTAAAATGGACATTTGACTATGTGACTCAAATTTGTATTTTGAAAACTCATTGTTGGTTGAGTTTTAAAGAAAGATGTTTTTGGGTCAAAAATAAGGGCAAGGCCATTGTCCTGGGGGGCAATGAAATGGAATAAAGACTACCTGATACAAAATAAGAAAGTTTGTCTTAGAAACATTTTCTATAAGGCTGCAGGTACTGCTCTTCTAGAATATGGCTTTTCATGGATCAATCATTCTAACCATTAAATGTTTAATAAACACAAATGTTTTTATTAACAGCATGTATCTAGTGGTGGTTAATGTTAAAGGGGGAGCCAGCCTGGAAAAGATTTTGCATTCCATATATGCTATTGTAAGTTAAGGAAAGCAGTGCTTGAAAGAAAGATGCCATGTGATAGGATTCAAGGAGAGGGGTTTATTCATTAGCGAAAGGGATGATAAAAAATGGAAAATGTGTGGGAGATCAGCCTTCAGGGACAGGAACAGTAGGAGAAAAGAAAGAGCCACAGAGACAGACATGCTTACTGACAGAGAGATGAACAGACACAGAGAGAGAGAGAGGGATTGGAGTAGACAGGGGGCTTTTAAAAAGAAACATAGTAAGTATACAGAGGTGGCCCTCTTAGTGGCTGCAGCTGACAGCATATCATGTCAGAACCACAAGGAAAGACCAGTACAGATGGCTGACTATTAGCAACTGTCATCCTTAAGTCTCCTTTAGCTGTGGACTGAGGTTATTATTTGGAAAACTTAAATAGGTATATGGGAATGCAATCTAAACATTTACGCTGGTGGAGATTTACAGAGCAAAAGTATTTTTTAGATCATACATTATGATTTTATTATAAATATATCATAATGCATAAATTAAGAGATAGAGTATAATGTATACTGTAGAAGATGCATTTAAGAGATGACAGTACTACAATCCTCACCCATAAAACACAAATATAAAAAAATGGGAAACACACTGTTGGGAAAGCTGTAGACACGCCTTATAAGGGGCTGGCTACAGGTGTGCCTGACCAGGCTTGTGAGGGCGTGGCCCGAGTGACGTAGTGGGACTGTGTTTTTGGTTTTGGTTTCACTTTGCTGCTTGTTATATAGACCTCTACCTTGCCAGCTGGCTAGGTTGCTCTGTAACTAAGGCTTTTCCCTATTAAATACCCTTATATTTCTACCTGACTCTGTATTGGTAATTTCCCACAATAACATACCTATGCACACTGTGAATGATGCTCTTAAATGAATAGCTATTCTGAGCTGAGAATAAGGCTTTCTTTTTTCTGAGAAAGCTCGCTCAGAGGGAGGCCACATCTGCTCCATGAAGGACCAGAAAGAATTCATTTTAACTAGTAATGACACTGTCGGTCTCAAGGCTATGGCATTCCTGTACAGAATTTCATTTTTAAGCTATATTTCATGTATATGTGCATTTACCCACATTTGGACATGTGCAGTATCTGCAGAGTGCAGAAGAGGGAATCAGATGCCTTGAAACTGAACTTACAAGAAATGGTTAGCAACAATGGTTTCTAGCAATATAACCTGTGTACAATGCAATACGCAGTGTTCTTAATTGCTAAGCACACCCTTTAGCCACATTTTAATGTAACATTTATTTTTAGAGATTTTAAATATATTGTCTCACTTTTCCCATTTCTTTCCAATTTCTTCCCTTGTTAATGCTTTTAACTAGGTGTAAATGAAGTATTCTCAAATATTTTAATTAAGTCTATTGAGTCCATTTCTGTTGGTTGTGTGTTATGGTAGCAAAATTGAAAATGCAGTTTTGGATAGGGAACAGGGAGAACATTCATGCCTGATACTATTTGGAACAGTGATGTAGACATAAGGTAATTGATTCATTCTTGGGTCCAAACAGGTTTGGATAGAAGGGAAGTTATATGTATAGCTAAGTAGTATAACTAAGCCATATATTAAAATTTTTCTCATCTTTAAAAGCCTCCCCAAAACCTCCGTTGTCTCTTCAGCAAGATGTTCAGAGAAATCATAAATATTGCTACAGTAGAGAGATTCTTATCTTGAGGAATCAGTATTTTCCACAATGAAATTCTCAGGGAATTTAGAATTTCATGGTGTCTACTCTTTCACTAGATGTTAGTCAAAAAGAGCGATATAAATGTCACTTGGAATAACCTTTATTCCTGTGAGTCAGGCAGGTACCAGGGATTGCTGGGGTGGAGACTGAGGAGCATTACAGTCCCAATAGGGACTGAAGGGTATTGTCATTGACAACAACATGAGTTGCCAAAAATTAAAGAGTGGAAGAACTAGAGGGGGCTGACCCACCCCAGCTGGGTGGAAATAAAGTACATTATATGCCAGCTTGCCATCAGTTACAACTGAAGAAAGCTCTCTGGCATTTGATCCTTGTGCCTTCAAACCCTCAGCTCCCTTCCTAAACATTCTTCCAATTTACAGAGCACTTTGTAAATACCTTATCGTCAAAGCCTTAGAGTGACTTCACATCTCAGAATCTCCTCACAATCTGGATGTCATCTCTAGACAACACCATTCAGAGCTCCAAACTGAATGTTTTGCAGGCAGTAGGGAAGCAGAATATGAGCCCATTCAAACAAGAGAAACTTCATGCCTGCAAGTTCCTATTCTATCCAAACAGGAGTTATAAACTCAAGCCGGTGTGATCTGTCATGTGAGCTTATGGTAACCTATTCACTTCTATTTACCACATGGGAGACAAACTAACTCTTGTGGTTTTGGTTATTCAACCATCTTTTAAAGACTTCTATTGTCAGCTTCTCTGATGATCACTTATATTCTACTTTTCCTTCATTTTGGGGTGATTGGGGCTTGGAAAAGTGCATAAGCACCAAGCCTAAATTATTTTCTGATATAATTGATCATATATTTATTCTAAGGCATCAGAGCTTATGATCAAATTGATCAAAGAGAAAGATCAAATTAGTTGAGCCAATCACACTTATTGCTATGAATGAAATATTCATGTGGATGAATAGAAGGCTCAGCACTTAGAACATTAAGTGGTCATCCACAAGGAGAGGTTTTGATTCCCATAAACAATGTCTCTACCAGATGAAAGAAAACACCATTTGAATACACACATGAGGAATTAAATATTTCTTATATTATGTTGTATGAATCATTTTAACATTAACATTGCTAAATTATGTTGAGAAAAAAAGACCTTTTGGGAATATATCACCTACATTGGGATTTGTAATCAGGAGGCAGACCCATGATGATCATGAGTTCAAATGTATTCCTCATCATTACTGACACCCAAGCCAGGATGCTAGTAAACATGAAAATATGAACAGTACTTGTGAAAATATGGAAAAAATACCCAGAAACAACAAACCACCACACTTTCAGATGAACAGTTATTGGAAAAATATGATCTCACACTGCTTGATAATTAAGAAAAAAAAAGTATCACTTAGATGAATGGGGTAACATTATATACATTTCAGCAGAAAAATACCTATCATTAAGCAAATGTACAAATTAAACAAAAGCCACAGGAGGAATATAAGGACAACAAAGTAAACTTTACTAAGTGAATTTTCCACAAATATAGCACTTTTTGTCACACACCCCAAATATTTCAAAATAGAACCCCCAACTCAATGACTGCTAAAATCAGTTCCTACTCTTTGCCTCATGCTGAAGCTTAGGGATGTGAGTGCCAAGACCCCTGATTTAGGTGTCATGCAAATTTTAATGATGCCCCTGTATCCCTCTGGAAACCAGGGCCAAATTAAATCTTTTATAAGGTGACAAAGATATTGTAACAAAAAGAGGAGAGAAAACAATACAAATTAGTAAGTTTTACACCTAATTCATAGTAGTTAGTTAATGTACTTGAATAGAAGCATAAATCTAAAGGTGATACAGTATCATTTAAAATCACAGTGCAAATGTAACAGCTATAGAGGGAAATGTATCCCTAATGTCATAAGTCAGTCGATACCTTCATTTATAAAGGGAGGATGGCCTGGATACCTGCATCTCTGAAGAGAAAGGTATCCTGACTTTTGGGAAGTCATACTATTACTGAATCTTTGGAGAAAATGTATCCTGGATACCAAGAGATCTAAAGAAAAATCTATCCTGAATGTCCATTTTCAGGCTATACATGTTGCTGTGAAGGGAAGGTATCCTGAAAAAACCAAAGCTCTGAGGATAAAGGTGTCCTGACTGTCAGGAAGTCAGGCTATATATGAAGTTGTGTTCCAGTAGGTGGTGATCTCCATGCATTATGTACCACTCCTGCTCCACTTAGAGGGAGACTATTACAAGTGATCTTTGTTCCACTCTGCTAAGCGTTTACCAGAATAAATGTCCATTGCTTCTTCTATTTTCTTTTCCAATAAGGATTTTCTGTGCAATGGTAACCATTTCTTCTTAGGTCCATTACAAATTGTCACTCTTCTGCTTGACTAAACTGTGGGGAAAACAGCTCCAGAAATGTAGCACCAGTGAATTTTTTTTTCTTCTGCTATACTCCCCTAATGGAGATTCCCATCAGGGGTATACGTTGCTTCTATGGAGAGTTCTGTATCCACTGTGGTAAAAGAATTCATTCACAGAAACACACTGAACAGATTTATTTGGAAGGGAGTCATCCAGGAAAGCGGCTGCCCCTATCAGTGTGGAAAATGTGAGCTGCCAACTGAACTAGCATAGAGTTTATATATGTCTTCTTAGGGGCATAGGTGTTTCATAGAAAATATTTTTCAGCATGTTAATTGGTAAAACTTCAGTCCCTGAGGTCTAAAAACCTTTGAGATTTTGCTGGACTGCTGCTTAGGGATTGGGTGGCATTGAGCTTAGGTATTGCTTGTATTTTTCCTCAGCTGGTCAGAGATAGAGTTTGTTTCTTTGCCTTTATTTTCAGGGAAAAAGTGTATTTCTTTCACTGGCCCTTTCTAAGTATTTGGCTCTTGTTTAAGGGTGAGTTTCTTTGGCTGCAGTTTGAGGGCCATAATCTGTTTGTTTCACTGGAACTGGTTCCTGGGTCGGGTAGTGTTTCTTTGCTGGCACTTTTACCCTCAGCATAAGGCTTTATAAGTTCATATATTCATTTTTGATGTGTGTGCTGGAGCAACAATATAAACATGCACATGACAATGCTTACACAGATTGTTGACATTGTTAATTTTCTTCAACAGAATAAATATTGTTGTCAAACTGATCAGAAGTGTGATTGTGAATAATTCCACCAAATACTTGATAGTGAGAAGCCTCATTAACTTTTTCAGGTACTCAAAAATGATTGTAATTTACAACGGCTTTAAAACTTTGACCATAAATTTTACTCCTCTATGAAGTGCACAATTAAACCAAACTGACTATATTCATAGTTTCCCTGCTGAATGATTTTTTGCAATTATTTCAGAGACTTCTGGCACATGCCGAAGCTTTACCACACTGATCAATTTAAAAGGGTTTGTCTACATAATGTAATCTTTTATGGGTTTCAAGAAATAATTCACATGCAAATTCCTTTCCACAGTGATTGCATTTTTAGGGTCTCTCCCCATTATGAGTTCTTTTGTATGTGAAGATGAATCTGCAGAGCAAAGGCATTACACATTGATAATATTCATATGGTTTCTCTCGAGTATGTGTTTTTTTATGCCCATTAACAGCGCTTTGAAATGTGAAGATTCTACCGCATTGATTTCATTCATAAGGCTTTTGTCCGTTATGTGTTCCTTCATGCCTTTGAAGGGAAATGTGCTGAGCAAAGGCTTTCCCTCACTGATTACATTTATAGGGTTTCTCTCCAGTATGTATCCTTTTATGCTTTTGAAGAGTATTGTGATGAGAAAAGGCTTTACCACACTGATGACATTCATAAGGTTTCATTCCAGTATGTGTCCTTTTATGCACTTGAAGGTTACTATGACCAGAAAAGTTTTTTCCACACTGATTGCATTCATAGGGTTTCTCCCCAGTATGTGTTCTTTTATGCCCTTGAAGAAGAATGTGCTGAGAAAAGGCTTTACCACACTGACTACATTCATAGGGTTTCTCTCCAGTATGTGTCCTCTTATGGCTTTGAAGGGTATGGTGCTGAGGAAAGGCTTTACCACACTGAGTACATTCATAGGGTTTCTCTCCAGTATGTGTCCTCTTATGTATTTGAAGGTTACTGTGATGAGAAAAGGCTTTATCACACTGAGTACATTCATAGGGTTTCTCTCCAGTATGTGACGTCTTATGCCTTTGAAGGTGACTGTGACGAGAAAAGGCTTTACTACACTGAGTACATTCATAAGGTTTCTCTCCAGTATGTGTCCTCTTATGGATTTTAAGGGTACGGGGATGAGCAAAGGCTTTCCCACACTGATTACATCCATAGGGTTTCTCTCCAGTATGTGTCCTCTTATGTATTTGAAGGTTACTGTGCTGAGAAAAGGCTTTGCCACACTGATTACATTCATAAGGTTTCTCTCCAGTATGTGACATCTTATGCCTTTGAAGATGACTGTGTTGAGCAAAGGCTTTACCACACTGAGTACATTCATAGGGTTTCTCTCCAGTATGTGTCATTTTATGACTTTGAAGGTGACTGTGACGAGAAAAGGCTTTACCACACTGAGTACATTCATAGGGTTTCTCTCCAGTATGTGACCTTTTATGCCTTTGAAGCAAACTATGACAAGAAAAGGCTTTACCACATTGATTACATTCATAGGGTTTCTCTCTATTGTGTGTTCTTTTATTCCTTTGAAGATCACTGTTATATGTGAAGGCATTAACACATTGTGTATGTTGAGAAGTCCTCTCTCCAATTTGGCTTCTTTCATGCCTGCAAGGAATATGAGTACATATAAATGCTTTACCATGTTGGATCTTGAACCTTACATTAAATTATAATTTTTAAAATTGTAAAGAAAAGTCAGATCTTACAATCTTTTTTGTTTGTTTTTCAAGACAGGGTTTCTCTGTGTAGCTTTGGAGCCTCTCCGGGCACTTGCTCTGATGACCAGGCTGGCCTGGAAGTCACAGAGATCCACGTGCCTCTGCCTCACTAGTGCTGGGATTAAAGGTGTATGCTAACAATGCACAGCCCATTTCTTTTAATCTTATCATTGTGTTTACACTCAAGTTTTCCCCTTCATTAAGGTTATTTTTTTGCATCTTTGATGATACTTGTGAAGGTTTAATCTTTTATTATACGGTTCTCATTTTCAGAACCATTTTCTATAACAATTTTTTCACATATTGAAGAGAACTGGAATAATTGAGAACTTCATCTCCCTTATTATATATTTTAATTTTCCTGCACTTTGAGTCATACTACATTTGCTAATAACCTACAACAAACAGACGTATTTCCATAGTAATAGATTCATTGGGATTTATTCCAGAGGGAGATTGTTTGTGTATTATCAGTGAAGTTGCAAAACAAATTTCTTGTACTCATGAACAAAATTAAACTAGTATGCTCAAAAGGGGACTACTACATGACTTTTAAATGTCCTGCATGAGAAATATACCTTGTTGTCCATATCCCTTTGCTGAAATGGCTTGTATACTAACTAATATATTATATACCTAGCAAAGTAAAGATTACAAAGAAGAGGCTTCAACATTTAATTCAGTTTGACTTTCTGTTCCTTATAGACATGTTCTAGAGTTATTAAGTTTCCCTGCAATAACTGCCCCTTAACTCTTGACAGTAATTGCTGCTGTCACTAAACTTACAAAAGAAACAGCAAGTACTTGAGTAACATTAGCTTTTCCATGGAGTATTTGCTTAATGGAAAGTCTGAAGTTATGCTCATCACCTCAACCATGTGTATACATTTAATAATATAGGTAATATGAAATAAATGGAATTACATTTCAATAGCATAGCTCTCATGTCGTGAGGATTCGTGTGGTCATTTCTCTCAAGGCATACTTTCCTTCACTTCTTTCTTATAAAAATGCATTGCAAAGGCAGTTTACCTACCTGAAGCTGAGGTATATGGTTTTGTGAGAATTTAATAATCATCAATGCAATTTAACATGTGCTTAATTACAGTGTTGGTTCTGTTTCAGACTTCCAGGACAGATTTCAATTTCTTCTGAAGAACATTTCTATCAGCTCATAGATGAAAATTACCTTTTGTGTCTTTTAGAACTTGTACATTCTTCTCCAGTAATATGATCTTCCTTAATGTATTCTAAAATATAGTACAAAAATGTATATTTATTATTGAAAAATGTGTAAAATTTAAGTTACTCTCTTCAGTGTACTTTAGAAATATGACTGATTTATTTACACCATTAACCACAGAACAGTTTAAAATATGAGGGTACAGTCTTACCTATATCAGCGAGGTTCTTGTAGGTCTCCAGCATCACATCTTTGTAGATATTCTTCTGAGAAGTATCCAGCAAACTCCACTCTTCCCAAGTGAAGTCGATATGTACATCATTATAGGTCACGGAATTCTAAAATATCACATACATATGTGCAACTTAAATCATGATACTGACCATATTATAAATGCATGCTTCTGTAGAAAATTTTTTTAAGATGTGTTACTTTTAGGCTATGGAAAATTTGGTTAGTGAAGTAAATATGTGATGCTTTTGTTTATGCTGTAGATTTGTGAAGCTGTGATTCTTAGCCTGTCTACATCTCCTGATGATCTGACAAAGAGGTGATTATCCAATAGTGAGGCAGGAAAAAGAATACTTAGAAGGATAAATCTGGAAGCAAAGACAAAGGAGCAAAATACAGTAAGAGGATGATGGTAAGGGACAGATATCAAGTCACACAGCAAGTAGTGGAATGGAACAGAAAGTAAGATACACATATAAGGAGAAAGGTAAAAGTCTAGAGGCAAAAGGTAGATGGCGACATTTAACTTTAGAAAAATTGCATAGAAATAAGCCAAGTAAAGGCCAGCCATTTATAAATAAGAACATGCATCTGTGTATCAATATGGGACTGCATGGTGCCCTTCCCAGAAGGTAAAAATGTAAAGTGATAAAGGAGTAAACCATTAAGCAAATTTATGGTACCTAACATGGGGCCATATTTCCATGTAACACTAGAGAAACCTAAAAATAAAAATATCTCCTTAATGTGTTTCTGCCTGCTGGTGAGCCTCAGAAAATCCAGCACACTAATTAACAATGATAAGCTCAGTTAAAATAACTGCCATAACATAATCACGGGAATGGTAGAGCTCTAGGGAGGCAGTATGTAGTTCTTGGGGACTAAACTCTGAGTGGTCTGTGAGTTTTAGGCTTTATTCTCATGAGCTCAGAAGTGGGCATAGCCAGCTGGGAGAACAGGAAGAAGATCCAGTTGTAGCTTAGCCGTCTAATGCTTGCAGTGGCAGTAAAAATGCTAAAATGCATACAGTTAATTAAGTCCAGATATAAATGTAATTGAAAGAGGGACTGTTGAAGTAAAGAGTCTGTATGCTCTTTAAAAAAGTCAAAAATATTTGTCAAATGAAAATCAAAAATGCTTTGGAGCATCAATTTTACTACTGTTTCCACAGGAAACAAGAGGCTATGGATTTGCTTTCAGTTTACATAGACACGGGTAGAGCAACTGAGACCTCTGGAACTTGACACGCCATGCATATTGACTAAAGTTACTGATGGTCTTCAGACAACTTGAAAATAATCTCAAATTTTCCCTGGGTCCCTTTAATGGTGACTTCATCCACAGACAGCAGATAGCATCTGGAGAACATGACTCCCACATTCCAAAGGCTGGAGGGTAGGAGACCTTTGATTATTTGGTGGTTCAGAGACAACTGTTATATGTATGCAAATATAGGAACCAGAAGGTAAAATGTTAGATTATTGAATCTACTACTACCTGCCTACCTTCAAGGACTCACTGACAAGAACATTCTATGGTTTGGTTACCATGCAACTACCTCTCCCTGATGAATCCCAGACCTGCCAAGCTTCCTGCCTCAACCAACATATAAAGTCTCTGAGAAAAATAAAATTTTGCAGCTTGATCAGAAATCCTATCTTGCTGTCCATTCATTTAGTCTCTTGTCCCATCATTCCAGGCCCTGTGAGGTTTGCCTCCCATTGATGCCCTGTATAGCAGAAGCCTTCCAAATTAGTAGATGAGGATATAGAGTCAGGGTTTGAGGTTGGGGTACTGTGGAAATATCTGGGATTTTGTTGGAGATTTAAATGTGTTTAGTGACTTGGGAACAGTATCTTCCATGGTGTTCCTAGGCAGCCTCACCTCCTGTAATGCTTCTAAGCTGTGGGGCCTACTTTGCAGCCAAGAGAAGAATGTGATATATGGTACTGCTGGGTGTTCTTTAGAGACTGTAGTACTTGTGGTTCCTTGAAACTGCTTGGTCTCTGAAATAGCCAAACATTTCTACAAGTAGTAGGGTGAGTTAAGGGTCTCAAAGTCAGAGTGCAGTCTGAGGCTATTGGACAGGATAAAATGACTTTACTGAGTGGTGGGCAATGTCTGTACTTTTCTCCTGAAGAACACTCTGGCCTCCAATACAGATGCTTCAGTCTGGGATAACTATTGTAGGGTACAGGGTAGTGAGTGCATTTTAAGGTTGCTGGGCTGGATTTAATGAGTATTATTGTGTGGTGTGCAGTGACTTATGTGGGCTCCATAAATCTAAGCTAGCCTCTGGTAGAGTGCACATTTTCTTCCAAAGTTTTAGAATAGGTATGGAGCCAGTGGTAGGGTGTGGAGAATTCTTGTGGTTTGTGCAGTATTTGATATTTGGGCAAGATTAAAGGGGATTTATGGGTGGTGGGCAATGTCCTGCCTTCATATCCAGCATCTAGTTAGCAAGTTAAGATGCATACAACTTATAATATCAATCATTAATGTAGGCAGGTGACTGGGAAAAACTTAAATTTAAAAAATGGAATATATGTATTAGCAAATAATCCCTCTAGTGTGAAGATTCCTCATGATGCCAGTAGACAGGTCCTCCTTCTGTGAAACTCCAGAGCTGCAAATTACAAATACCAACATTAAACAATTTTGTATTTAAAATTCCATTTTCAGGGATACATCTCTTAAATTCTATGATTCACAGTAGCTCATATGGTGTTAAGTAAGCTAAGTAAGCTATTTTTGTCATCCTGACAAGCACTAAATATAGTTATCTTTACTCCATACTTGTTGCATGTTTTTTAAATACCACACATTATAACCACCCTACTTCTGTGAATGGCACAGTAAGCTATCATAATGACCTAAGTCTCTCTAGACTCTGTTATATCACTCTCATTTTCTGAAACACTTTCAATTCTAACTCTACAAGTAGCAGTAAACATAGCTCTTCTGGCCTAACACTACCTTTTATGATTGACTGGTAGTACTACATGAAGCATAGCACCACCAGTCAGGAGCTGAGAAGAATGCTGCCATGAATCAGTGGCATGCCTGGGTTAGATCACAAAATCACATTTGATGCCCCATATTTTGTCCCAACTGTCTTCTCTTTTGCTCTGATTAAAGTCTCTAACCAAAAGTAACTCAGGTAGTGAACAAGTTTATTTGGTTGATATCCCTATGTCACTGTCCATCCTTGTGGGAACTTAAGCAAGAAACTCAAGCTAATAAAGATAAAAAAGGAGGAAACACTGCTTCCTAGCTATATCTCTTGCTTTCTTACTGTCCAGTGCTAAGCTCTCCCTCTCATCCAGCCCAGGCGTACTTATTTAGAGATATGGCCAACTAAATTAAGACACTTCTAGCATCAATCATCATCAACAGAACCTGTCTCAGACACAGCACTCAGATATTCTGATCTAGGTACACCCTCAATTGATGTTCCCTCTGTTGTTTCTAAGCTTTGTCATGTTGAGAGTTTAGGGAAATTTGGAAAAGGCCAATTATTTGCACAAAGTAAAGTCCCTGTGGGCGGAGGGGCTTGGAGGCAGAAAAGATATACTGAGAATAATGTATATAATATCTCTTAGAATCTTGAAACAGTCTTTATGGACATGGGCTCCAGAGACGGATTTGTTTTAAAGCTTACCTAGTACTACCCACATGATATCTTCAGGCCATACATCTTAAAGCTGGAAAACACAATCTTGTTAGGAAGTGCCACACCATTTTATGCAGTTCTTCTATTTTGCTTGAACTACTGTAACTCCAGTAATTTGGTTTAATGATAAGTTCAGTTCCTTTCACTAATATTACAACTTTCTCTCTCTCTCTCTCTCTCTCTCTCTCTCTCTCTCTCTCTCTCTGTGTGTGTGTGTGTGTGTGTGTGTGTGTGTGTGTGTGTGTCTGTGTGTTGAGACAGGGATTCTCTTTGGCTGTTGTGGCTGTCCTGGAACTAGCTCATGTAGACTAGGCTTGGTCTCAAACTCACAGAGATCGGCCTGCCTCTGCCTTACTTCTTTATTTAAAGATTTGTTTATTTACAATGCATACAGTGTTCTGCCTGAACATATGTCTGCAGGACAGAAGAGGGCACCAGATCTCATTGTAGATGTTTGTGAGCCCACAAGTGGTTGTTGGAAATTGAACTCAGGAACTCTGGAAGAGTATTGAGAGCTCTTAAATTCTGAGCCATCTCTACAGCCTGTAAGTTGAGTTCTTTACACAACATTTTGATTGCCTGGTCTATGGACCCACAAAATGGCTGGGTAGAACTTATATTGATCCTCTAAAATCAATTACCTGACTACTCACTTTTAAAAACAACTACTGTCACAACAAAAATGAATTTGACCTCTTTCCTGTCCATGGCTTTCTCTGTTGTGACTAAACCTGCTTTTCAGTTGGTCAGTGAACTCAATTCTAACACAGGTCCCCCTTCATTTGTAAATGCACCATAAAATCTGGAGAAGCTGGAGGGTATTCATTCACTGACCTGTTGTTTCCTTCCTTCAGACCAGTCAAGGCCCAGCTAAGGAAGGATTGGCAGGACTGTGTTTCCAGCAATGAGTAGCAGATATAGGGTTAAGTGTTTAAAGAAATTCCAAATTATATTGTGTGATGAAAGCCTGAGCTATAGGAGACATTGACCTAAAAAATTTGTTCTCCACCTTCATAATGCTGTGACCCTTTAATACAGTTCCTCATGAAGTGATGACCCCAAACTGTAAAATTATTTTCACTGTAATGTCTGTTGGGTGTCAAAAAAATTATTGTATTAGAAAGTTTTTCAGGATCCAAAACTTAGGCAATGGCCTGAGTCTCCATTGTCTTTCAGATGCTAGCTGAATTACAACTGAATGTCTTGGCTTCTGGGGAGAATGCCTCCCAGTTTGCATTATAAGAGACCTAAGTCTGGAATAGGCCTGCACATGGCCTGAGAATTCTTTCAACATGCAAAGAGACTTTGTAGCTCTACAGGTTGATTGAAGCAGGGACACAAGAAGAGATAGGAGAGGCACTTGGGTGGCTATTTTGACGGTTGGAAAGTGGCTTAGGAGCACGATGGAATAAACTAGAGATTCCAGTTTTCAGATGGACTGAGAGGCCCTCCAAAGAATGGCAAGATGCTTCTCTGCCTTGTCATTATCACCTTTGGGTAATCTAAGAGTGTCCAAGTCCACACACCGCCAATTAGGATTGGACCCGTGGCTGTTCATCCATGACTCCCATCACAGCCGCCTAGGATATCAGTCCAGAATAGGTAACTTCCATAGCATGGGACTGGAACAGGCCAGACTCTGTGGCTTCTATAGCATGGGAGTGATACAAGCCGGGCAATGAAAAATGTTGTAACTATATTTTTGTTACTGTACTGAACTATAATATTTAATAAATTTAATAAATAAATAGATATTTATCTGTGTTTTCTAGTGGCCTGACACCACTTTGTAACAGGGTCATACATTTGATTCCCCAAAGACGAGAATCAATGCTCTAAAATGATGTAAGTAAATGAAAAGCACTTGAGAAAAACTTTGAATGAAATTCTTAAACCCAGGAACATTGAAAAAAGAAAGAAAAAGCAGTAATGCATTTAAAGATAGTGAATTTTAAAATGATACCAATAATTCAATTTTTAGAATGATGAAATATGGAAGAACACTTGTTGTACCCAGATTGCAGAACCTCAAAACAAACGAACAATAAGGAAACAACTCATTGAATCCAAGGACAAAGGATTCTTTATTGACTTGAGGATATGAGCTACAGCAAGGACCCCATTTGTTCAGGAACAAATGGAGTACCCACTTTCAACTGAGGGGTAATTTTATAAGAGAAAATTGTAGAACTAGAAGCCCCAAGGTAGGAAAACTTGTTACATAAGACATAGGAATTATTTTTTGATTCAGGGGAGGTGTAATTAAGCACATTCCTGCAGACGAATTGAGTTTGTTAAATATATTCTGGGCTGGGGGCTTCTATGATTGATAACTATCTGATCCTTTTTGGACTAGAGGAGTGTCAACACTGCTCAAGGGTGTGATACCTGGTCTAAGGCCTATAGTCATGTGTACCTTTGTTTAACCTTGTCTGTTGGGCAGCCTTTTGGGAATTCAGAGATGCTTAAGTGTTTTTCTATTTGGGATTTGGGGTCTGGGTTTTAGACTTTTATTAATTTTCACATTCACATTTAGCTACACTGACTTTGAAATCGAGTAGGAACTTTCTTGATAGAGAAAATGCCAGTAATGACACACTTTATGACTGTGTCCTAAATATAATATTAGCCACTGAGTACTGTAAACTAACATGCAGAGTTACAATTGTTCACCTCTTTCCCAAACCTTTGAGCTGACTTAACATAGTCAATCAGGATTGCATACATTTGCATAAGAGAGATGAAAATTGAATAATTAGTAGTTAAAGCAATCATCCAGGAAAGGTACACCCATCAATTCTGTCTTTTTCCATTCACTTGGAAAGAATTAATGCATGCTTGAAAGCTGTTGATAAAGTCATTCACCATGCCCCAACATTCCTTCTTCATAATGCAGAATCCTGCATCTCACTGCCTCCAACTTCAGACTGTGATCTTGTTACCATCTTATTTGTTCACCCCTGAAATTTTCACAGTGTACTGTTTCCTGCTCCTTGGGTATGAAGGGAAAACATGCTTCAAACATAAATCCTTTCCCTGCTCTGCAATGGACAATCCACGATGTGACTCAAACTAGAACTTTTAAGATTCTGTGTTGTTGCAGATTTTTATTCCAATATTTAGTGTGGTTTCTCAGGATAACAAGGGGAATGCCCTGTTTGGCTGCAAATAGAGTTCAAGTTCACTGGAGATGCAGGAATTCTGGTAAAAATATAACTTAATTGCACACCAGGACTTAATGTTGGCTGTGTCACCTGATTAGCATTTAGAGGCCTGCCGTTTTAATGGAGGGATAGGCATTTCTGCTGTTTTTAAATTGGGGATGTCTCCTTTGTTGCTGTAATAGAGCTGGTTAAACCCCAGTAGGAAACAATTACATCTAATCATATTGTACTCTAATAGTCAGGGTTAGCATACTAATTGTCTTTGGAGTATTTGGGATGCATTCCTCCATTATCTAAATACTATTTTGTGACTTAATGACTCCTAGGAACTGGTAAATCTGTATACTATCAATTCTACTGCCATCAAGTCTACACTTCCATATCACAGTTTATAGTGGGTCGCTTCTCTACACAGGAAATACTGTTTACAAGCTCCACAGAAATAACTGCAAGTGTATTCAAAACATAAACATTAAACATTTAAAGTACAGAACTTCTGGAAGATACTAAGGGACCAGTGCTCTCTAAGTGTGATGAATCTGTTTCAAAGCAACATCTTAAGCACTAATGACCCCTGCATTTGACAGTGAAGTCAACAAGGATATTTCAAATCACAGTCCCACTCCCAATTCTCTGCAAAGTCACAGACAGCAGAGTAAACATACTCAGAATCTGCCAGCTGGCCCAGAGAATTGCAAAGTCCATGCAGGAACCTTTGGATCACATAGAAATAAACTGGAGCATACATGACCATTAGGAATATGCAGGATAATGAAAGACCAGGCAGGAACATGGCAAATTCTGCATCTGTCCACTGACTCCAACCCAGCCATGGGAGGACCCTCCACACTGTTTACTGTGGTGCTGTTGGGCACTTCTCCCAGTCTGGGGATAGTAGCCCCAAACTCACCATGTCATGGCTTTCCCGGTCCTCTATGCTCAGCTCACTGCAGCAGCCCTCATAGCACAGCACATAAGACCACCAGAACAGTTTCTCTGCAAAGCAATGCCTGAAGATTGCAGCAGGAAGAACCCAGCACAAATTCTGACTGGCAGATCACCTGGAGGACCTGATTGCCTAGTGAAGCCTGAGTGACAAGGGCTCTGCCATGGGCTTACACTTGCTGTAAGACACAAAACAATGTTTCCTGATCCTGCCTTCCACCCCAGAAACAGACCTTTTCTACATCAGCAGAGATAAGCATATCGATAGCAATTGCCCCAGGCTCCAAGAACAAGACACTGCTACCTTCGTCTGCACCATGTGCAGTGGAGTGAATTTCTGTCCCACAGGAGAAAGAGTAGCCAAAATATTAACAACTAAAGAAAGATTTCAGGAAACCAAAGGAGAGTTTTGTTATGTGGCTATACACTGGGGTCAGGTGAACTGAACTTACTTTTTATCTTGCTGCAATAGGGACTTCAAACAACAAGGAAATAAAATGAGGAAGTAGATTCAAAACAAGATAATGAGACTTTCTCCCTTCAGAAAGATGGATGATGGCTCTATTGCTTTAGGAGTGATAATCCTGAAATTCAGAGAAAATTATTGACAACTGAATAGTTATATAGAGTAGTCCTCATTGAGAGTTGAATACTTAGATAATAATTGAGCAAGGAAAAATGTGTTTAGAAGCACTATTGTTACCCAGCACAACTTACTGGGGAATTGAAAAAAAAACACAACTCATGTTTCTCAACAGGGCTGGTAGAATGAATCACTACACATATGTGGAAATGGATATATTAGAATGAGTAAGATGCCTGTAACCAAACAGGCAAAGGCTGCAAGAAGGGAGATTAAGACTGAAGCTGAATGAGAATGTGTGGCAAGGTGGGATTAATAAGATGTTGCAAGCTATTTAAGGGACCAGCACAGAACTGGGAATTTTAAGAGTGTACCATGACTCTAGGTCCTGGAGCACTCCTCTGCTAACCTGAAACAACCAGTCCATTAAGCTGAGAGCTGCCCTGTCTGAAACACCATTCCTTGAATTCGGGCCTTCAGAAGACTCAACCATCTGAATTTGGAAAATCACAAGTCCTGAGTCTGAACCTGCTGCTGCTACAGGAGAGGTACTCCCCTTCTATGAGCCTGGTGACTATGGTTCTTAGGATTGTTTCCTTATGCTTGTGTATTTCTTTGATATAAGTGTGAAGTAAAACATATATTCAAATACAACTCGCTGAGTCTGCCATTCCTCCTGGGTTAAAACCCAGTAAGGGCTCAAGACAAAATGTCTTATGTATTGGTCCCAGGAGTCCAAAAATGGTTGCATTCCTATAATAATTTGAAGAATCCAGGAATTGTTCTGTTCATGAGTTTGAATATCTCAGCTGGTCTTCAATATACACCAGAATCTCCAGGAATTGGCTCTAATTCTGATAAAGATATGAACTTGTTGGCCAGGGCTAGGACAAACAGGAAAAAAGAGACTTCCTTCTTCAATATCCTTTAAATATATATAGGCTGCCACCACACTAAATTTGGATCTTAATTTTTGTTTGATTTTTTTCTTTTTTCTTTTGTTATTTTCAAGACAGCTGTTTCTGTGCAGGCATGG
Source organism: Cricetulus griseus (assembly GCF_003668045.3). Taxonomy (NCBI): domain Eukaryota; kingdom Metazoa; phylum Chordata; class Mammalia; order Rodentia; family Cricetidae; genus Cricetulus; species Cricetulus griseus. Next base: position 6,047,725 of record NW_023276808.1, read on the forward strand.
AACTCATTTTGTGGACCACACTGGCCTGAAACTCAGAAAATCCAAATGTTTCTGCCTCCTGAGTGCTGGTTTTAGAGGTGTGCAGCAGCCATCAACAGCTCAAGGTGGATATCACTTCAAGTGATCCAGGTTAAATATGAGTCTTTACTTTCAAATCCTATTGAAAAGTCCCACATGTGTACTCAACTCTTTGAGTTTTATTTAAACAATGAGGTAGTCAGTTTGAGTACCCAGAATAGCCATCAGAAAAAACTTAGGCAGAAGAATTGAGCAAGATTTCTTACCTTAAGGAGTCGGGGAAATCTGGGAGTTATTCCTAAAACAACACTTTTACTAAGCAAAATGAAGCATGTGGATTTTATTTAGGGAGTGTAGACACATTTATGTGGTATTCTCCCTATCCTAAGCAGGCACAGATAGAAAATCCATTTCAAACATGATTGCAATGTACAGTCAAAGACATTTAGGGACATTTTTCCTTCAAAGTCATTCAGAAAGTTATAAATTATAAAAATTACGTAAAGAAATGCCTTTGGAATGTTCATCTTATACCAGATGTTCTTCCCAGAAAATCAGGTAAATAACACAGTGAAAATAAACTGCTATGGAGCATATGCTACCTCTCAATCTTGATGTTCCATCTAAAAGATCACTACAACAATGGTACAAATCTCACAGTCATAAAGGATTCTGACCCCAAATACAGAAAACTTCAATGAACTTCAACTTAATGACACTGTTTACTCTACTCTTGAAGAATGGTTATGATTTAATATTGACCTCAGAGTAAAGCTGCTGTTGGTTCTGAGGCAGCTGGCTAGCGAGATTGCCATAGCTGCTTCCGTGCAAGACAAGAGGGACTATATTTTAACTACCTCTGGTTGCTCTGTTTCTCATGGCTATAATATCGTTTTGGAGAATTCCATTTTTTATTGTTTCTAACCTTAAAAAATAGTTATATATGGGTGTTTGTCCTGCATGTATTTGTATAGAGTACTTACAGAGGCCAGACAAAGGCAGGAAATGCTGGGGACAGAAGACGCAGCAAATATTAAGCAAATCTCTCAGTTCTGGAAATGGAACCTAGCTAATCTGTAACAACCCCAAGTGCCATTAATTGCTGAGCCGTTTTTATACCCCCTATTATAACTTAAAATTTATTTCTATAAGTTGATTATTGGAAGATAATTTATCACTTTCCACTTTTATTTCTTCAGTCACTCCCTTTCCAACCAGCTTACAAATTTCTATGTTTTAAATATGTGTGACTGTCTGTGCTGTGATACGTGAATACAATTGGCTATATCCATTTTTGTTGGTTTACATACATTGATAATTTGCTGACCAAGTTGTATTGAATAAAAACTTAAGGCACTCATCACTGCATTAGACTCATTCTCTCAAATGGAGAATTCTAATTTTTAAACAATATCGGTTGTATGAGCCTGACTAGGCTGTCTTGTTCAGTAAACATAATCAAGAAGTCAAAAGTTAGGGTGGAAAATAACGTACTAGTCAAGAGCACTTAAGATTCTTTCAGAGTATCAAAGCTTCCATTCCCAGTACATACAGAAGCTACCACTACCTGTAACTCCAGTATCAGAGGTTCTCACACCATCTTCTGGCCTCGTTGGCCACAATAAGAAGGGGAGACTTAGAACATGAGAATTATATTTTAAGATTTGTAGACACCACAATATGAACACAGGCTAGAAGAACATTGTAAGATTTATATCCTGTACCACCTAGTCTTCAGAGAGCTACATAAAATACAGACAAAGACACAGACACACAGCCACTCACACACACACACACACACACACACACACACACACACACCTGAAATGAGAAATCCTCCTGACTTTGTGTATTCAATGTGTTGGAAAAATATGTGTGGAACAATGGGCACATAGGAAATCTGGTTCATTTGTCAACCTCTGATATGTTTCAAATCTCTCAGCCATAATCTGTAATTATCTCTGAGAGGGTAAATTCATGTACTTCTAAAAAGATTATCACATTTGTCTTCCCTGTATCTATGTGGGTGGAATGAGAGAAGCAACTCCAAATGGTTGTGTTTTGACCTCCACACATGTGCTGTTTTCCTTATGGCCACAATCACAGAAATATAAACACATAAACATCAGACAAACAAACACACACATACACCACACACACACACACACACACACGGAGTATGTAGGAGTAATAAATAGGGATTTAACAAATCTAAACACAAAAATATCTGCTTAACATTGAAAACTAGTCTTACCAGAAACACAGGAAAACTCTCTTTTCAGAGAAGAGATGTTAGGAGCCTTGGACACTGTTAGGATTCTTTCTTTTGACTTCTTATTTTGGTGAGGGTTTTGAGCCAGTGATTCTCTGTGGTTTTGGTTTTTTTTACTCAAAAAATATTTAGCCCTACTATATACAGATTGTACATTCGTGGAGAAATAAATAAGTTAAACATCCCCGTTTACATTTGCCACAAACAACATAAAATACCTTGGAGTAACACTAACCAAACAAGGGAAAGTCCTGTACAGTAAGAACTTTTAGTCTCTGAAGGAAGAAATCAAATAAGATAACAGAAAATGGAAAGATATCCCATGTTCTTAGGTAGGATCAACATAGTAAAAATATAGTAAAAATGGCAATCTTGCCAAAAGCAATCTGCAGATTCAATGCAATCCCCATAAAATCCCAGCAAAAGTCTTCACACAACTTGATAGAACAATTCTCAACTTTATTGGGAAAACCAAAAGACCCAGGATAGCAAAAGCAACACTGTACAATAAAGAACTTCTGGAGGCATCACCATGCCTGGTGTCAAACTCTATTACAGACCTATAGTTCTGAAAATAACTTGGTATTGGCACAAAAAATGAGAGGTAGACCAATGGGATCGAGTTGAAAACCATGATATTAACCCACACACCTACAAACACCTGATTTTTGACAAATAAGCTAAATTTATATGATGGAATAAAGAAATCATCTTCAACAAATAGTTCTTGCATAACTGGATGCTGGCAAGTAGAAGACTGCAGATAGATCCATGTCTATCACCATGCATAAAATGTAAGTCCAAATGGACCAAAGAAGTCAACATAAACCTACCCACAGTGAACCTATTGGAAGACAAAGTGGCAAATATCCTTGAATGAATTGGTACAGGAGACAACTTTCTTAACACTACACCAGTAGCACCGACATTGAGATCAACAATTAATAAATGGGACCTCCTGAAACTGAGAAGCTTCTGTTAGGCAAAGGAGACAGTCAGCAAGACAAAATGGCAGTCCATAGACTGGGAAAAGATAGTCACCAACCCCATATTTCCAAAATATAGAAAGAACTCAAGAAGGTAGTCTGCAAAACACCAAGCAATCCAAATTAAAAAGTGGGGTACAGAACTAAATAGACAGTTCTCGATAGAGGAATCTAAAATGGCTGAAAGACACAAATAAAGTGTTCAACATCCTTAGCCATCAGGGAAATGCATATCAAAACAACTCTGAGATACCATCTTACTCCTGTCAGAATGGTTAAAATCAAAAAAACCAATGACAGTTTATGCTGGAGAGGATATGGAAAAAGAGGAACAGTCCTCCACTGCTGGTGGGAATGCCAACTTGTACAGCCACTTTTTAAATCGGTATAGTGACTCCACAAGAAAATAGGAATCAGTCTACCAAAAAATCCAGTATTTCCGCTATTAGGCATATACCCAAAGAAGCACATTCATACAACAAGGACATCTGTTCAACGATGTTCATTGCAGCACAATTTGTAATAGCCAAAAACTGGAAACAGCCTAGATGTCCCTCTACTGAAGAATGGATATGGAAAATGCAGGGAGGTAATCCAATCACAAAAAGATAAATATGGTATATACTCACTCATATGTGGATTTTAGACATAGGGTAAAATTACCAGCCTACAATCCACACTTCCAGTGAAGCTAATAAACAAGGAGGAACCTAAGAAAGACATACATGGTCCCTTGGAGAAGGGTAAAGAGACAAGATCTCTTGAGTAAATTGGGAGTATGGGGAGGGGAGAGAGAGCTAGGAGAATGAGAATGGTAGAAGCAGAGGGGTGAGGAGGACTTGAGGCAGCAGGAAGTTTGAGTTGGGGGAAGAATAGAGGAGAGCAAGATAAGAGATACCATAATACAGGGAGCCATTATAGGTTTAAAGAGAAATCAGGCACTAGGGAAATGTCTGTACATCTACAAAGATGACACCAAGTAACAATCTAAGCTTCAGAGGAGTCTACCTTCAATGCCCTCCCCTGATAATGAGATTGATGTCTGATGTATATGCCATCCTAGAGCCTTCACTCAGCAGCTGTTGAAATTGGAAGCAGACACCCACTGCTAAAAAATGAACTGAACAGGAATCCAGTTGCTTAGAAGGAGGACTGATGAGAAAAGTCGACAAGAATATCATGATGGTGAAACCCACAGAAACAGCTGACCTGAACTAGCGGGAGCTCTTGGACCCCAGAGTATTCACTCGGAAATCAGTATTGAACCGATCCAGACCCCATTAATTTGGGTGTCAGTGAGGAGGTCTCAGAAATCTATGTGGCCCCTTGTAGTATATCAGTACTTATCCCTAGCATAGGAATGGAATTTGGGAGCCCATTCCACATAGGGAGATACTCCCTCAGCCTAGACTACGAGGGAGGGCCTAGATTTTATCTCAAAGGATATGACAGACTCTGAAGACCACCATGGAAGGCTTGGATGCTCTGAAAGAATCTTCAGTGCTCTTCACTGCTAAGGCTTTGCTCTCCCCGGGGAGCAGAAATGGTATGGGATAGTTAAGGCAGTAGTGGGGAGGCAGGGGAGTAGGGAAGAGAGAGGAAACTGGGATTGACATGTAAAACAATCTTGATTCTAAATTGAATAAAAAGTGGAGAAAGAAAAAGATAAAAAGTAAAATAATTAATTTAGCAAAATGTATGATTGAAACACCAGGAAACCTTAGAACTTCACAAACAATGGGATGGAGAGATGGCTCAGAGTTTAAGAGCACTGACTACCCTTTCAGAGGTCCTGAGTTCAACTCCCAGCAACCACATGGTGGCTCACAACCATCCGTTATGAGATCTGATGCTATCTTCCAGTGTGCAGATATACATGGAAGAACTTCACAAACAAGCACATAAAACATAGGGTTGTCTCCATTTGGGGAACTTCAGCATCTGGGATACGTCTAAGTGGTTATTAATAAGCTGGAATTGTATAATTATGCATTTACATACATGTGTACTGAAATGAAGTCATAGTCGGTTACAGTGGCACAGCAGAATAAAAAATATTTAAAGCCAGAGAGACTTGTGCCTTCTACTTAACTCCAGGAGGAAATATTGTGAGGTGATAAGTGTGGTCAGTTTAGAATTTGAAGATGTAATAGATTGTGACAGACACATCATAAGTGTTTCCTGGCAACTGAGACAGAAATCTCTCTGCCCATATCATGGGTCCAAGATACAGGGAGCACCTGAGATGCAGTTTTGCACATGGGGATTTTAATATCCTAAGTTATGTGCCATTGTACAACTTTCAGTGTCACCATACAATGGAATTGATTCTCCATCTGAGCTTATGACAAAAGGTTTTAGCATTTCCAAACAACTGGAACCATTCAACAAGAGGGTATCTAATCTCACTGAATATAGTCTGTAAATGATCTGCTCCAAGTCTTTTATTAGTATATTTTCTCTTCCCTGAGAAGTAAAACCCTATTGTGTATTCTCTATTTAGTTCTGTACCCCACTTGTTATTTGGTATTTTGGAGGCTAGTTTCTTCAGTTCTTTGTACATTTTAGAAATCAGCCCTGTGCTAGAAGTGGGGATGGTGAAGTTCTTTTCCCATTCTCTGGGATGCTGTCTGTCTTCTCTTGTAAACTCTGTCTTTTGCCTTACAAAATCGTCTCAGGTTCAGGAGGTCCCATTACTGAATTCTAGAACTGAGTGTCTGTGCTACTGTTATGTTCGAGAAGTGGTCTACTGTACAAATTCATTCAAAACTACCTCCCAATTGCTCTGCTAAGAGGTTGGTGTCGCTAGATTTATATTGAAGTCTTTGATCCAATGGAATTGTAGTTTTGCTCATGAGAGCACTATTTGTAATAGCAAGAACCAGGAAATTACAAAGATGTCCCTTGACTAAGAAATGGATAAAGAAAATGTGATACAATTAATCAATGGATTAGTACTTAATGGAAAAAATCAATGAAACAAATGGATGGAACTAGAAGAAAGCATCCTAACTAGGTAACCCATACATCCAAAGACAAACATGGTATGTAGTCTGTAATGTACAGATATTAGACATAGAGAAAATGATAAACAGCCTATAATCCACAACTCCAGAGAAGCTAGAAGAAGTAGGAGACTAATTGAGACTTACATCCTTCCTCAAATTATGGGAAAGGCACAGATATCCTGAATAATCTTGGAGCATGGGGAAGATGGTGGTTGGTATGAGAAAGAGGAGGGGAGAAGAGGAGGCGATAGGAGAACATGAGGGATCAGGAAGATTGATTATGTGGAAGAATAAATGAGATCAAGAAAGGAGATACCTTAATAGAGGCATAAATTATAGGTTTAATGAAAAATATGGCACTAGGCAAACGTCCAGGGATCCACAAGGAAAATCCCAGCTAACAATCTAAGCAATAGTGGAGAGGCTACCTTAAATGCACTTCCCCTATATTGTGATTGATGACTACCTTATAAGCCATTCTAGAGCCTTCATCCAGTAGCTGATGGAATTAGAATAATACACGCAAAGCTAAACAGTAACATGAACTCCTGGAATCCAATTGCAGAAAGGGAAGAATGATGAGGAAATGGGTCATTACCAGGCTGGAGAAACCCACAGAAACAGCTGAACTGACCACATTGGAGCTCAAAGACCCCATTTTGAAAACTTGAGAACCATCATAGTACCAATTCAGCCCTTTTCAATGTGCATGTCTCTTGCGAGATGTGGGTACTCTATGCCTCTGGCAGTGTAAACAATATTTATTCCTATCACACAAATGGACTTTGGGAGTCCCTTCCCTTTGGAGGGCTACTCTGTCATTCAAGATACTCTGGGGAGTTCATAGGCCTTTCCCCAAAGGATGTGACATACTTTTATGATCCCACATGAAAGTCTTCACCATCTCTGTGGAGAGGGGGATGGATGTGATGGGGTTTTGGGGTGGCATGTGAGTATGGAAGGGAGAAAGAATGGAATTGTTATGTAAAAATAGATTGTTTCTAATTTAAATAAAAATTCATAAAAAAAGGAAAGAAAAGGGAAAAAAACTTTTTTAGACAGATAAGATGTGATGGTGGGTTATGTCCATATTTCTCATAGTGGTTGATGAACTAAACACTGAATAGCCAGGTAGGAATATAGGCAGTGCTACCAGGAGAAGGCTGGGGAGAAGAAGGGAGATAGAGGCTGAGGAGAGATGCCATGCTTCTGAAGGAGTAACATGCCAGAAAATGGGTAAGCTATAGTCACATGGCAATACATAGATTAATAGAAATCAGTTAATAATTGAAAAAGAGCTAGCCAATAAGAAGCTCTTACAAATTGGTCAATAGTTTAATAATTAATGTAACATCTGTGTGTTTGTTTGGGGCAAAGTGGAATTGGAACCATGTGGAACAGACACCTCCATCGTTAAGATTCTTTATCCCTACCTCTCTGTCTAGCAATGTACTTATCATCCACTGTCACCTATAATCCCCTAGTATACAATATCTTTCTGCCTCTGTAGGCAGACAGTAGTCAGCAACAGGTTAGCCCTGATTCTATTGGTAAAAGTGAGAAAAGGATATCTCCAAGTTAATGAGAAAAATTTGATACATCAACAATTACCTCAAGAGTGAGGAGATAGTTCCTGTAGGCTAGGACTTCACAGCTGTTTGTGGAGAGGGGATCAGTTGAATTACAAAAAGCATTTCCGGAGTGAAAAAGGCAACTTCATATGTAACCACCAACTTTTCATAAAGGGGTCACAAAAGGATAAGTGTCAAGTTAAGGAAGATGATATAAGTATGCAAGGATTTTTTTTTTATTTTTTCAACTTCATTTTCAATTTCTTTAAAGAATTTCCAAAGGTTATGTAGTGTGTATTTAGAGTTTCAAATGAATCTAATCTTTGGTCTTAGTAAAAGCAAGTGTAGGACACATGCCACAACTCTTATGGTCAATCTGAATTATGATTTTTTGGTTGTATTAGGATATTGGTATTGTAGAATTATAGCTGTGTGAAGAAGGAAAAGCTCTTAATCTTAGCTACTAATAGAATGAAGCTCAGAAAATTTTCTAATTGACTAGAATACAAGAAGTCCTGGGTTCAATCATCATAGTGCATTAGCTATACTTTGTAGTTGAGGCCTGTAATCCAACTATCCGTATAAGAGACAAAATATGTGAAGGACATGCTTAAGTATAAACTTAATTTTAGCTCAGCCACGGTATCTGAGATCCTGCTTCAAAATATATAAACATAATATCATAAAGTTAAATATAATAGTCATAGGATCCTTATTTATTTGATTAATAATTGTTGGATTTTATTGAGAGATGTTGTCATGTATATCAGGAAGCACTTTGACTCCTAATAACAATTCATTGATCTATTATGTCATTGCTAGCATCACAGTCCTCTCTCACTTTGCCTGATGAAATAATAGTGTAAATGTTGAAGTGGACACACACACACACACACACACACACACACACACACACACACCATTTAGTTATTTTATGAGAGCCATCTCCAATAAGAATTTTTTTAACTTATAAACAATGCTTGCACATTTAATCAATATCAAGAAGGCTCTCAAAAGAGAAAAACATAAATAGGATTTGTAGGACCCAATATAATCACGTGTTTGCAAGACAGTATTGAAGCCCAGTATTTTGTGCTTCTCTTCAGTAATAAATATACATCACTTCCTTTATGGACTATTGAAACTTTTCACAAAGTGAAGCTTGATCTCTCTATCTCTAATTATATACACAAAATTCCATAAAAACAATCATCTGTTTTCTCCTGTTATCTTGCACTTCAATTCCAGTAATATAAAACTCCATGGCAACATTAGTCATATAAAAATATTATTTTCTAAATCACTGATATTAATAAGATTCCATCGTGTACTGAAAGTGGGTTCAATTCTTTGTTCAATAAAGAAAATTTCATTGGTATTTCTATTGTCCTTGAGAAAAAAATTAATACTTGTCCAAACTAATACCTTCTAAATACTGGCACTTAGCAGAAATTTGTCTCTGTTTCTTTCAAATAGCTTCTTTCCCAAGAATCTTTTTGGTCATCTTCTGACATGAAATCATTACTAAGTTGCGAGTAATTATTGCTGTTCTTCCTAATATTAAAATCCTGGCTAAAAATAAGCTGTTTCATGTGCTTTCTGAGATGCATCTGCCAATGCATTTTATCCTGGCCCCATACCCTCCCTATGAATTTGTCCCTTTATAAATGGGACTGCCTTCATGGATCACAGGTGTGTATTCTAATGAACATGCCTCAACCTGTAGGGAACGTGACTGATTGAAGCCCCATGACTTCCAAGGGCCTTTAGGAATCTTGTATAACTGAAACAATTCTCCTGGTTCTAACATGGTAGCCCATGTCACCTGATTTGTGTGGAAGCAGTCCTACAAGAAACCACAAGATACTTTCAGAATTCACATGTGTGAAGTAAAACATTAAGGATAAATTGTTGAGGTGCCTTTTTAACATACCAAAGGGAATGGTGGCCAAAATTTGTCTCAGCATTTCTAATACCTGTGCCCTTGTAACAGAGTTCTAGCTCCTCAGAACTTCCCACGCTGTACCCCTTGTTAACCACTCCAACCCCTGAGGCCCAATTCCCTTCCCCCATCCTGTGATTCTTACATAGCCTCACTCACTTTGGATATTGGGGTCTCTTTGTCTCCTGACTTACTCCTGGTATTGTGGTTTCTCATCCCTGTCTTTTCCACTCTCAACCCTGTCAAACTCTCATGGCTTCCTTCACTCAGGACCTTCCCATATATCTCTGGCTATTTCTTCCTCATATCTAAAGTAAACCTTCTCATCCCTCTTAACTAAGCACATACCAGTATCATATCATTTTTCTTTATCCATTCAACAGCTTTATTTCACATATATGTGGTGGAAACTGAACAGATCCATGAATGGAAAACCATTTGATAATCAGATCGGGAAGCTGTTTAAAAGTAGTAAAAAATCTAGTTGTGTAATTTTAAAAATAGTTAGAAACAAATTTTTACACGTTTTACAATTTTTGTGTTTAAATGTTTGCCTAAATGCATGTCTGTAGAGCACACGATTTCCTTGTGCTAGTGTCGGCCATAGGCAGACACAGTATCCTCTGCAACTGGAGTTACAATATAGGTTCAGGAGGCACATACCAAGTCCCAAGAAAGAGCAGCCAATCTTCAAACACATTTTACAGCCAGTCAACAACTTCATTTAGGCTTGCTTATCCTAGAGGAAACATTAGGTAAAGCAAATGTGTATTTAATGAAACACACAGTTAAAATAAATCCAAAATGATAACACATTGTACAGTGCATGAATTTTGCTTGGGAATTGGTTGTTGTTTTTTTTTTTTGAAAACCATGCTGTCATTTTCAGTCAATTCATATGCCTGAAAGTTAATTTGTAGCACTGCATTTCAGCTTTGTTCCCTTGTTTTGTAAATGCTTTAAAGTGGTGTCTACAAACAAACATGTTTTTTTGAATCCTATTCTCAGATGAGGAAACTCAAGTTACACATATTCTCTAGAATGACTGAAGCTGCACTCTTTCAAAAGTGAAGATTTTTGACCTGCTGCAGTGGCTCATTATCCACAACTGCTTTCTGAAGGACACATAGCTACACAATGGCCATGAGAAGGATCTGTGAGATGAACATCAAAATGTGATCAGATAGTAAGATTTTATTTTACCCAGTAAAGCCAGCATCTGACCTTGAGTGTAATACCATGCTGTGTTTTAATACAGATATTGTGAATTTAATGAATGTCATAGTTGGGTAGACATAGAAAGGTTTCTTTATATAACCCCACTTACTTGACCTGGACACATTAAGAGTCACTGCACACTCAGAAGGCCTCTGTGCATCAGGTGCCTGCCCTTTATGTAAGGCATGGGAGAGTACAGAATCCAAGGCATCCATTACATCATCATCATCATCATCATCATCATCATCATCCTCATCCTCATCATCAACTTAGATTTGCAGCAGAGACATTCTTTACATTCCTGACTTACCTAGAACTCTATTTCCAGATAGGTCTCGCCTCACACTAAGAGTTTCACCGTCTTCTTCCTCTAAACTGTTGGGATAAAAGACATGCAGCCACTTAGCCAGCTCACTTTTCATTTTTTACCTAAGCAACTTGTCATGGCCGATATCAATGGGTACCAGAATGGCTAGTGTGTGTAACTCATTCAGAGAGTCCAAACTATTTGTTTTCATTCAGAGCTTGGTTGTCTGTGAACCCTCTTTCATGAAACAGCCAGGTCAGGCAAAACTGGCGAACTCCCCTCACCAGCAGAGAACGTGATCACGAGCACACCTCTGGAATGCCAGGAAAGAACAGTGTTCGCGAGGTTATCTCTGGAAGTTTGATCACTTCCAGGAGCCAACTGCCATTCCAGTTCTGTGCTTGGCCTGCAGGATGTGTTCACAGGTCTTGGGAAGAAAAGTCTCTCACAAAGTATATCGCTTAACCTCTTCCTGAAGCCAGTTGCCATTGGAGGTCAGGTTCCACTGGTGAACTCTCCCCACCAGCAGAGAACCCTGATCGGGAGAGCATCTCTGGAACTTTCATCAATTCTTGAAGCCAACTGTCACTCCAGTTCTCCTTTGCGCCTGCCTCAAGTGTTCACAGGTCTTGGGAAGAAAAGACTCCTTCCTATAAACACAATTGCTTACCCTATTCCTGACGTCAATTGCCATGGGAAATAGCCTTCAACCCTCTTTGCCTGAGGTAAATAACTTAAGACAGTTTTCTCTGCTCGACTGCCTTAGAAACTACCTGCCTAGACCAGTGGAGAGATGCCTACCAGCCTCAGATAGGCTGTTGCGCTTTGACCACACATCATGGTCTTTCAGTCCATAGACTACCATCAGGAACCAAGATTCACAAGAGGAGTTTTAAAACCAAAACAAAAGCCTGGAGTATTTGACAACCAATAAAACCCAGAAGGATTTCCCACCTCAACAACAGCTGGCACTATCTCTGCCCAGATTGTGGTACAGAGACTCACATGCGGAACAGGAAGAGGGCAAGGATTGCACGGAGGTAAGATTCCATGACTCTGGACATGCAGACAGCCAGTACTATACTGCAAGCCGTGACGTATCTACAGACTGTATGGGCACTTCAAGCTCCACAAAGGAGCTGAGACAGGGCCAGAAAGGAAAGGGACCACTCCTTTTGCAGATCCTAGATACCATGAGAAACACAGTGAGCAGTAATCCCAGTCTGTCTTCTTTCCATCCAGTCATCAGAAAAAAACCTAGGTCATCTTTTCTGCCAAGAGCAGAAAAGGCTAAAAGACACTTGGATATGTCTGTCCTGTTGGAAGAGAATGTGGACTGCTGCCTTTTCTGTAGTGGAGTTGATGCAGGGTCTATAGGACCTAGTCCAAAGGATGCAAAAGCAAAGACAACAGGAACTTATGCAGAACCAACTGGACCATATTCCTCTGATCAAAGTGAACTTGTAAACTCCCCATGTAATCAAAATTCCCTGAAAACTACCCCATGTACAGTTTAAAAATCTGTTTCAGGAATGAGGGTCACCTCTGACTCTGTCTTTGGGAGTCAGAGATCCTCCAAATATTTGGAAGACAAACACAGAAGATTCCCTTCTCTAGAACAGGACCTCATTTCTTTTTCCTGTAGTAGAGCAGACCAAAATCTATCCATTAGTCCTGAAAGAAAACTTAGGCAAGCTCACACAGACCAAGCATATCTAAGCAATTTCCATTTGCAAATGTGAGGCTGACCAAAAATTTTACTTCAGTTAAAACATTAAAAATTTTGCCATTTCATAAAGACAATCCCCATTCCTACATGAATATGCAAGCGGGTACTGGCAGGGCTCTAGTACCACCCACAAGTGAGGGAGGAGTTTTGGATGATACCTCACCTTCAGAGAAGTCTGTGAATAAATTTTGCTTTACAGATTGTTCTTTTCACTCCCTGCAGTTCACTCAAGGGCCTATAACATTATCCATTCCTGTAGACTGGATATACAAACATGCCCTACCCAGAGGAAGAGGTCACTCATACATCCAGTTACAAAGTGGGGCCTAGGCTTTCCTCACTAGGAGAAGAAGATGGAAACATGAAACCACAGCACAAGGAAGCCTCCGTAGATCTAAACCAGAACACAATGCCCTAAATTTGCAAAAATATTACCCACAAACTCCCTGCCCTTCCTTAAAAGCTAAGGGAGCCCTAACAACAAACACTTACAATGAATGGGACTCAGATATTATAATGGGGACATCTGATTCTCCAGACATTCCTTCTTCCTCAAAAGAGGCCCAGGTTAATTCTAGCTCTACAGGAAGGTCCTTAGCATCACCCACAATGGAGGGAAGAGACATGGCTGATGCCTCCCCTACAGCCTTTGAAGTTCAGTCAAGGAACAATAGAAATTTCCATAGCTGTAGATTGGACACTCAGTCATATGCCCTCTCAGGTGGAAGAGCTGACACATTCTCCCTCTCTAAAAGAGGTCGCTAAGACATCCTCTTCTATGAAATCCAGAATTCAACAGGTAGCCACTGCACAAGGAAGCCTAAATAGATCACAACATGATGACAATTGCTCAGGCTAGAAATCCAATGACCCACCAATTCCTACCATTTTTTTAAAGCTGAGGAAGGACTAACACCCAATACAAAAGACGAATGGAATTTTGACATTGTACTGAGTACATCTGGGTCTTTAAAGTTTCCATTATTCTCAGAAGAGGCACAGGTTAGGTCCATCTCTTCTGGTGAAGCCCAAGAACATTCCACATGGGAGGAAGGTGCTTTGGATAATCCTTTACATTCAGAGTGGTCTCAGGAACCATTTTCCTCTGGTCCTTGTTCTTTTGGGCCCTTGCATTTCACTCAAGGACCTATAACACTATCCATTCCATCAGACTGGACATACACACATATGCCTTATCTAGATGAAGGTATCACTCAATCTCCTTCTTACAAAGTGTGGCCCAGGGATTCCCACTCTAGGAGAAGCAGATAAAAACAGGAAATGATTGCACATGGAAGCCTCAGAAGATCAAAACCAGGACACAATGGCCTAGAGTTGCAAAAATATGACCCAAAAACTATAAGCCCTGCCTTACAAGATGAGGAGGTGCTTACAGGAAACACTTATGATGAATGGGACACTGATATTTTATTGGGGAAATCTGAGTCTCCAGAAACTACTGCTTCCTCAAAAGAGGTCCAAGTACCTTTCAGATCTACTGGAGAGGCCTTTGCATCATCCACATTTGAAGGAGGGATTCTGGATTATTTCACCCATGCAGATATTGTTGTAGACCGATTTTGCTCTGTTACTGACTCTTTTCAGCCCTTGCAGTACAATCAAGAAACAACAACACAGTTCATACCTGTAGAGTCGATGTTCACAAATATGCACTCTCAGAACGAAGAGCTGACACATTATCACTCTATAAAAGAGGACCCTAGGCAAGGCTCTTCTATGAAATCCGGAATTCAACAAGCAGCCACTGCACAAGGAAGCCTGAATAGTTCAGACACTGATGACATTTGTGCAGGCCAGAAATCCTACGACCAACAACTTCCCACCAATGCCTTAAGAGTTGAGGGAGTCCTAACATCCAACACAAAAGATGAATGGGACTTTGACATTGTTCTTGGTACAGCTGGATCTCTGGACCTTCCAATATTGTCAGAACAGACACAGATTGCTTCCATCTGTATTGATGGGGCCAAAACAGAGTACACAAATGAGGGAATTCTGGGTAATCCATCAAATTCTGAGGTGTCTCAGGAACCATTTTGCTCTGTCTATGGATCTTTTCTGCCCTTTCAGACCACTCAAGGGCCTATAATATTATCTATTCCTGGAGATTGGACATACACATATATGCCATTCCCAGAGCAAGAGATCACACATTCTCCCTTATACAAATTGGGTCCCAGATGCTCCACCTCTAGGAGAAGCAGATTAAAACAGGAAATCACAGAAAAAAGAAGAGTCAGTAGATCACATCGAGATCACTATGGCATTGCACAACAATCCTATGACCCACAAAATCCATGCAATGTCTTTAGAGCTGGGGGAGGCCTAAAACCATTCATACCTGATTAATAGTTAATTGGTATTACTATGGGGCCATCAGAGTGTCCAGACTTTCCTTCATCCTCAGAAGAGGCCCAAAATATTTCCAGCCCCTCCTAGAGGGGCCTTAATAACATTTACAAGTGAGAGAGGAGGTCTGGCTGAGGACTCTCCTGGAGAGGGTTCACTGAAACAATTTTGCTCTTTCCCTGATTCTTCTCAGCCTTTGAACTTCACACAAGGGCCTACACAACTGTCTATTCCTGTAGATTGGAAAGTCACACATAGTTACTCTCAGGTAGAAGAGTTGTCAACTTCTTCCTCTTTCAAAAAGTACCCCATGCCACCCTCTTCTATGAAAAGCAGTGTTCAACAGAAAGACGAAGCACAAAGAAGACTCAATAGATCACATCCTGATGCCAATTCCTTAGAGCATAATTCCAATGACCCAACACTTTCCACTTCCTCTTTAACAGGTGAGAAAGGCCTACAATCCAACATTAAAGATGAATGGCACTTTGACATTGTTCTTGGTACATCTGGGTCTCTAATCCTTGATTCTCAGAAAAGGAACAGGTTATTTCCATCTCTACTGGAGGAGCCCAAACAGAGTCCAAATGTGTTGTAGGTTATTTGGATGATTCCACATCTTCATAGGGATATCTGGATTCATACTGCCCTGGGCATGGTTATTTTGGGCCCTTACATTTCACTCAAGGGCCTGTAACACTATCCATTCCAGCAGATGGGACATACACACATATGCTCTACCCTAATGAAGATATCACTCACTCTCCCTCTTACAAAGAGGGGTCCAGGATTTCCTGCTCTAGGACAAGGAGATGGAAGCATGAAACTACACCATGAGGAAGTTTCAATAGATCAAAACCAGATCAAAATGGCCTAGAGTTGCAAAAATACAACAAACAGACTCCTTGAACTGCTTTAAGAGCTGAGGGTTTTATAATACCAAGCAATTCTTATAAAATGGTCACTGACATTATAGTGGGGACATCTGATTCTCCAGATATTCCTCAATCCTCTGAAGAGGCACAGGTTTCTTACAGCTCTAGTAGAGGAGCCTTATCATCATCCACAATTGAGCGAGAAGTTCTGGATGATGTCTCTCCTTCAGTTGGTGATCTAGACCAATTTTTCTCTGTGCTGACCCTGTACAGCCTGTGCCCTTAAGTCCAGGACAAAGAACACAGTCCATATAGGTGGATTGGACTTTCACACATATATCCTCTCACGTGGAACAGCTGAAAACTTCTCCCTCTATAAAAGATGACCCCGGGCCATCCTCTTTTATGAGAACCAAAATTCAACAGGCAGCCCCTGCACAAAGAAGCATGAATAGATCACATTCTGATGACAATTACTCAGGCCAGAAATCCGATGACACATAACCTCCCACCAATGCCTTAACAGCTGTGGGAGGCCTAATATTCAACAAAAAAGATAAATGGTCCTTTGACATTATTTTTGGAAGATCTGTGTCTCTAGACTTTCCTATATTCTCAGCAGAGTCATAGGATACTGAGGAGCACAACAAAGTCCATAATGGAGGGAGTTCTGAATGATCCCTCACTTTCAGAGGGATCTGTGGCACCATCTTGTTCTGGCTGTGGAAATTTTCTTCACCTTAAGTTCACTCAAGGGTCTATAACACTATCCTTTCATGTAGACTGAACACACACACACACACACACACACACACACACACACACACACACACACAAATACCCTCCACACAGGAAGAGATCACTGATACTCCCTATTAAAAATGGGTTCCAGGCATTCCTCCCCTAAGAGAAATGGATAGAAACCAGAAACCACCATAGAAGGAAGCCTCAGTAGATCACATCAAGATCACAATGGCATTGCACAGCAATCCTATGACCCACAAACTCCTTTCAATGCCTTAAGACCGAGGGAGGTCTAAAACCTAACATTGGCATTACCGTGGGGACAGACATTTAGACACCCTCAGAAGAGGCCCAGATTATTTCTTAGTCTACCTTACAAGCTATAACATTATCCACGAGTGAGGGAGAAATACTTGCTTATCGCTCCCCTACAGAGGCCTCATTGAACCTATTTTGCAATGTCCCTGATTCTTCTTAGCATTTGCATTTCACTCAAGGAACTATAACACTGTACATTCCTGTAGACTGGATGCTCATACATATGACCCCCCACATATAATAGATAATACATTTGCCATCTTACAAAAGTGGCCCAATGTTGACATCCTCTATGAGAAGCAAACGTATACTACAAACTACAACATGAGCAAGCCTCAATGGATCAGAACAGGTTTACCATGGCCTGTACCAGAAAATCATTGACCCACAAACTCCATCCCCTTCCTTAAAAGCTGAGAGAACACTAACATTTAACACATCTGATGGATGGGACTTTGTCATTCATCTTGTGTTTTCCTTTTCTGAGGTCTTCACTTCATCTTCAATACAGTCACAGGTTTACTCCAACAGTGTAGGAGAGGTCCTAGCAGGTACCACAAGTGAGAGAGGTGGTCGTGATGATGCCTCTCCTTGGAAGGTGATGTGAAAACCTTTTGCTCTACCAGGAGTTCTTTTGGCATTTGTAGTTTACTCAGAGGTCTTTATTGTTGTCCATGCCTGCAGACAAGAATTTCACACAGGTGTTATTCCAGGTAGAATATCTCACCCATTTTCCATCTTACAATGGTGTCTCCATCTGTTCCTTTATTAGGAGAAGCAAATGGAAACAGAAAATCAGTGCAAAAGGAAGCCTCAGTAGATCACATCCTGATTAAAATGGCTTAGGCTAGAAAATCTATGGCCCACAAATTCCCAGTTCAGTCGTAATATCTGAGAAAATTATCACAACCAACATATTTCATGAAGGGGACTGGAATTTTACTCCAGGTGCATCAGGGTCACTAGACATGCCATCATCCTCACATCAAACACAAGTAACTTTCATCTACATTACAGACATCTTACCAACTTCTACATGTGTTATATGAGTTCTAGATTGTCCCACACCTACATACTGGATTGTGGACCACTTTTCCTGTCCCTAATTCTTTTGAGTCTTTGAAGTTCACACAGGGACCTTTAAAACTGTCCTTACTGGCATACTGTATCTTTCAACCTTCCTATGAAGATGTCACTTTCCCGTCTACTTCTAGAACTCTGGAGACAATACATTACAAACTAAGGAGAAGAGATGCAAACAGGTAGAACCTCATCAAGGGAGCATAACCTTTTTCCCTCAGAACAATCAGACCTAACAGAACTAGGATGTTTCAGACCAATTCACATTCCCCAAATGGGCCAGATATGCCCCTTTTCAAGATGATAGCCAAACAGCATGTTCATGACTCAATAAGCTATGTGACATATATGTTTAGAACTAATGGCCTAAGAAGTGCACAGATACATATTTTCATTTATATTTATTATATATTTATTATCCCTCATAAGGTGATACCTCAGGTCTTCAATCATAGCAAATGTTCTCATAAATAAACCTAAGCAACTACCAGGACACAAACTAAACTTCTGATTACCACTGAAGTTTACTGAGAAATGCACACTGAGAACCAAGGGCTTCAGACTTTCCTTAGTAGATCAACATGCAATGTGACATACATATTTGATTCAGGAGTTCTTGGACATTCCCTAGTCACCAAAATAGGTTTCAGACAAAATAATGTTGGGATTTAGATGTTTGCATTATTCACAGGAGGCAAAAGTTTCCTAAACATTAATTAAGGGAACCTGAGATCTATCCAGTCAAGAGAAGCTAGGTGAGACAGTTAACTTTCATGTCAGAGGCCACAGAACTTCATGTTAAGTAGAGCAAAGATTTGTATATTCCCATCCTAACAAGTATTCCTGGAATATATATTTATTCTCAACTGGGACTAAGAAATTCCTGCTCTAATCAGAGGAGGTTAGAGGTACACCTGAGTGCATGACTGTAAAATCATGGCTCCTCACTCTTTGGAACAAGAAGAAATGAAGTACTACCCTCAAGGCTCTGAATCTTTTTCTTTCTGTGAAAAGAGGCATGAAGGTAAGACCTAGACTTAAACTCATCAAAACTAACCTACTAAACCTACTTGAAAAATTCTCATATGTGGAAATTAACTTAATTCTGCTAACCACATGAGCATAACATCAAATTTTCAGGACACGTCTGCACTAAGAGTGGCATGCAGGACTCCATATTCAATGGGGAGAATAAAGACATTAATTATTTCTAGTATATCATAAGAGATAATATCCCATGAAGAAGTAAGATACAGAGCATAACATGTGTATACAAATGTTTCTACAATATTAAATGGTGAATAAGTAAACCCTATCACTAAAAAATGATTTAACATCTTATTTGCATTCATGCTAATCCTCATTCTTTATTGTTTACAAGGAAAACTAACAGTGATTGAGACATTCTCCCTCTGTGCTTGGTAGCCCTTATGTATACCCTTTTCCAAGGTAAATTAGGGGAACACTAATTTGAAGACAGAAATATAGAAAAGTTAGCTTGAAAACCAGGCCATTTACTGAAAAGTTTTCACCAAATTTGGGAATTTCCAGTTGTTTGTGATAACATCTTTCAAGTTGTTTATGAGTTTGAGAATGTAGGCCCAGGAATTTACATCCAAACTATGAGAAAAATGTGAAGATTTTGCTCATGCCTTCAGTGGAGTTGCCAGAGACAGATGTTTTCTATACTTTAAAGAAGAATTCAAATATGACAAGAATTTTCCTGGATCATGCTCTTCCTTAAAAGGCAAATTATGGCATTCACCCTTACAACAGCACCATTGGAGATACTCTGCCCTCCCAAATTTTGTGTGAGTTTTTTTTAACCTATGAAAGAGGAGTTAGAACTTCTCCGATTGACTCAAGGAGCTCTCATATTTCCCTTTTCTGAGCATGGGCACATTGATTTGCCTACTTACTAAGAAACATTGTTCACTATAGTGGCAGGTCATAGAGAACAAAGAGAGCAAGAAGAGCCTGGAATCTATGTACTTTCTTCAATTCAATCTGTAAAAACTGTGTTCTCACCATTGCTGCCCATATCTGTTAGATCGACTGAATACAAATGTAACTACGCAATTTATCTAGCAACAGAAACACAAAATTTCAAGAATCCTAAGAGTATTGACATATCTCTTGCAGATCCCACTCTAGATATGAAAATACCAAATCACAGTGAAAATTTGTAATCTGAGAATATTCTAGGGTAAACTGGACTTAATTTTACAAGGTATGAAAATGTCTCCTGAAAATGTATCAGATTTTCCTATGTGGCCAAGGGAGTATAATTCCCAATTTTTGAAAGTGTGTCTGATGCACATGGGTCTACTCCTCAGAAATCCTATGTACCTATATTCTTCATTTTTCCACCTATAACAAAGTGAGCATCAAACATTTCTTCCAAGGTCAAAGAGTGCACAGACCCCTAGCTATAAAATTGTTTCTTGGCTACTACATAACTATACAATTTCAGCTCTAATAAGGTAGAATGTAAACAGCTGACATTGAGGAATGTGATAAGTGATCCTTTCGATAATTTTGGCTCACACTTGAGAACTGCTGTTCCATTATAAAAGAATCTTTGAATTAGAGTGTGATTTCCAGGAACAGCCTACTACGAATAATAAAGACTGAGAAATTTTTTTCTGAGGGATTATGGGCTATCCCCTGTCTTATATACTATGCACAACATGTTTTCTAACTAAACAGTGGTCCCTTGTGTCTTTGTTTTATGATTCTTATAGTCTGATATTTAAAGTTAGAGATGTTGATCTATGAGAGACTTCCTCTCTGAATAATGTCTACCCTAGATATGCCAGAACCTAGTATTTGCAAACAGAGTCAAGAATTCATGTCATCTATCTTTTACCCAGTCATCAGAAATCGAGAATTCTGCCATTAATACCTAGATCTAAAGGGCTGACCGAAAATAGATGAAGCAAACTTCTCAGCCTCTATCATTCATGGTGTTACAAACAGCATTTGAATGGTAGCTGGTCTTCCCCAGATTCAAGACAATATATGGAAATGCTCACATATGAAGAAGTGTTTCAAATCCTGGTTATATATGTTGGGATATTCCTCTACTGCTAATCTCTTTTTAGTCAGGGAAGTATGATTTATGCACCCACTGAACAAGGGGATTCTGACATTCACTTTTGTTTAAGAGGGTCTCACAGTTATTTTTTCATAGAAGGTGTCTAGTACTCCCATTCTTCCATTATTACTCCTCACCTTTTCACTTTTAGATAAGGCATAAGACATAGTTCTTAGACAAAAGACTGCTTTTGACTTTTGTCCTTTATACCAAGGGGATTTAAACTTTTATTTTTCTCTTCCATGGCACTCACATTTGTCCATTTGTACAATTTGGTATAAATCATTTTACTACTCAGTAACAGGGACTAAAGTGAAGGGGGGCTTATGCTTCTTCCTCTGTGGAAAAAAAATTGGGTACTTCGAGACAACAGGACAGATTAGAAAGCTTATAATGCATCTCTTGCAAATCAGTCTTTTCCAGGTATTCTATATTATCTAAGGTGGTTTGGGACAAAATTATCTGGTAAATGAAAACTCCAAAATGTTTTCTATTGGCAAGTGAGTTCCTCAAGCAATGTTTTCAAAGCCACTTCAGAGATATCCATCTGAACTCTAGTTGACCTTTCTGAATATGGTCACTTGTCATTGCACATGAAAACCTCCCCAGCTGAACAAATCAGCAACTTCAACACCTATAAGAGATGGAACCACACTACATCCATGAATATATAGCAGAGAATAAAATATAGACATGGATTCATCTGCCTAGAACCTAGTAAATATACTTGAAAATTTGTCATCAATTGTAGAGATAAAGAAAGCCTTGTGGAAGCATGCCCAGAAGACCAATTGTACTTCAGGAAAAAAAAATCTGAATTCTTTCTGGACTCACAAAGTTTTGACTCATGGTATGCATCTCTGTAGCTAGGGGGCATAATGGGAAGCTAATGAGGCAGAGCCCAAATATTCTCCCACTAACCAAGGTAACCTAGGACTTTCACCACTCTCAAGGGTGAATTGGATTTCTACATACTGAAATAATGTGTATAAGGTGTTTCCTCCTCTTAATAAGGAGATTCAGAAATATTCCCTTACCCAGGCTGGTTCCAGAAGTTTCCACTCTGCCAAAGAAGATACAGAACACACTCAACCAAAGTGTCACTATGTATTCCTCTTTGAAAATAAGCAATGTTCTGTGTATATGTGAGTCAGTGAGAAGCTCAGTCCTTTTCTTCTATTAAATCCTGCATTAGAAATTATATATCTCTACAAGGTACAATTAAATTAGTAAATTTGCCCTTCTGCAACTCAGAGATTTTCTTAATGCCAAAGATGATATTAAACATGCTTCTCTGCCTAATATGACTTTGCATTACCTTCCCATTTGATTTTATATATCCATGGGGAACTTCCATACATAATATCTAAGTACACAGCCTTAAATATCCCCTTTCACTACTAAGGTGTGTTGGAAAGACACAGTTATTAATAACTGAAATGCTTGCTTATACTGATGTGACATTCAAAGACCCTAGTAGTTATATTGGATCCAGTAGAAAATAATCTAAACAGTACTAGAGAGGATGTAGAGAAAAGTGAACACTCCTCTACTGCTGGTGGGAGTGCAAACACATAAAGCCACTTTGGAAATCAATATGGCAGTTCTTCAGGAAAATGGGAATCAGTCTACATTTCCACTCTTAGGCAAATACCTAAAAGATGAACATTAATACAACAAAGACATCTGTTCAACTATGTTCATAAAAGCATTGTTTGAAAGAGGCAGAATGTGGAAGCAACCTAGATGCCCCTCCAATGAGGAATGGATAAAAAATGCGGTACATTTATGCAATGGAGTACTACTCAGCAGAAAAAAACAATGGAACCTAAAATTCACAGACAAATGGATGGAACTAGAAGAAACTATCCTGAGTGTTGTAACCCAGTCACAAAAAGACAAACATGGTTGTACTCACTCATATAGTGATTTTAGATATGGATCAGGGTATGGCTACCCAGGAAACCACATCACCAGGAAAGGTAGGAAAAAAAGGAGGACCTAAAGACAGACAGACATCATACTCCAGAGAATGGGAAAGGGACAAGATCTCCTGAGAGAGTTAGGAGCATGGGGGAGGGGAGATGGAGTTATGAAATAGGGAATGTGAGAAGAGGAGGGGAGAGGAGAAGATTACGAAGAAGTAAGTTTGAGTCTGGGAAGAATAGAAGAGTGTAAGTAAAGAGACACCATAAGAGAGGGAGCCATTATAAGATTTTTGTTTAATTTTGCATTTTTTATTCCTGTTGTGGAATAATCACTCTGGCTTGTTCAATAAAACCTCTAAATGGCCACTGTTTAGTATGGTAATACAAGTTATGACAAAAAAATGGTTTTGGTATAAAACATTGGATTAAGGATAGATAATACAAAACACCAAATTTGCCAAATATAAATGGACTGGTCATAGGAAATGCCATTTTTACTTGACAATTATTCTTATTTTTCTTTCAGAATTTTTTATTTGAATCAGAAACAAGATTGTTTTACATGACAATCCCAGTTCGCTTCTGCATCCCATTCTCCCCTACAACCCGAACTAAAACCCTACCTATCATATATCCTTTCTGCTCCCCCTGGATGCTAAGGCCTTCCAAAGCCTGACATCAGAGTCTATAATATCCTTTGGTATAGGGTCTAGGCCCAACCCCATGTGTCTTGGCTCAGGAAGTATTCCTCTATGTGGAAATGGGCTCCCAAAGTCGACACCTATACTATGGATAAGTGCTGAACTACTACAGGAGGTCCTTTAGGTTTCGAGGTTTCCTCAATGAAATCCATCTTCCTTGGGTCAGGATCAGTCCCATGCTGGTATCCGAGGTATCATTCTGGGGAGCAAGAGTTCCCCTATGTTCAGGTCAGTTGTTTCTGTGAGTTTCACCAGCCTTGTCTGGACCCCTTTGCTCTTCACTCATCCTTCTCTGCATCAGGATTCCAGTTCAGTTCAGTGGTAAGCTGTGGGTATCTGCTTCTACTGACAGCAGCGGTTGGATAAGGGCTATTGGGTGGCATATAAGTCAGTCATCAATCTCATTATCATGGGAGGGCATTTAAGGTATCCTCTCTTCTGTTACTTATATTGTTAGCTGGTGTCATCTTTGTAGATATCCAGACATTTCCCTAGACCCTGATTTCTTTGTAAACCTAAAATGTCTCCCTCTTTTATAGTATCTCCAACCTTGTTATCTTCTATTCTTCCCCTTACTCAAAGTTTCTGCTCCCTCATGTCCTCCTCGTCACTCCTATTTTCCCCTTTTCATTCTCATAGCTCCCTCCCCACTCTTCTGGTGCTCTCAATTTGCTCAGGAGATCTTGACCCTTTCCTCTTCTCCATGGGACTGTGTATGTCTCTCTTAGGGCACTCCTTGTTTACTAGCTTCTCTGGCAGTGTGGATTGTAGGCTGGTAATCGTTTATTCTATGTCTACACTCTACATATGAGTGAGTACATATCATTGTTTGTATTTTTGTGATTGGGTTACCTCGCTCAGAATGGTTTCTTCTAGTTCCATCCATATTCCTACAAATTTCAAGTTTCCATTGTTTTTTTTTTCTGCTGAGTAGTACTCCATTGTGTAAATGTACCACATTTTCTCTATCCATTCTTTGGGTGAGGGACATCTAGGCTGCTTCCAGTTTTTGGCTATTACAAATAGTGCTACTATGAACATCACTGAACAGATGTCCTTGTTGTATGAATGTGTTTCTTTTGGATATATGCCTAAGATTGGAATTGCTGAATCTTGTGACAGACTCATTCTCATTTTCTTGAGGAGCTTCCATACTGATTTCTAAAGTGGCTGTAAAAGTTGGGACTCCCACCAGCAGTGGAGGAGTGTCCCCCTTTCTCCACATCCTCTCCATCATAAACTATCATTGTTGGTTTTTATTTTAGCCATTCTAACAGGAGTAAGATGGTATCTCAAAGTTGTATACTGATTTCCAAAGTGGTTGTACAAGTTTGCACTCACACTAGCAATGGAGGAGTGTTCCTCTACTACAGCTGATAAACACCTTCAGCAAAGTTTCAGGACACAAGATTAACTCAAAAAATATGTGTCGCTACTATATACAGATGATAAATATGCTGAGAAGGAAATCAGAGAAACATCTCCTTTTACAATAGCAACTAAAAACATAAAATATCTTGGGGTAACACTAACTAAAAACGATAAAGACCTTTATAGTAAGAACTTTGAGTCTTTAAATAATGAAATTAATTAAAGGAAATGGAAAGATCTCCCACGCTCTTGGATAGGTAGCAACAACCTAGTAAAAATGACATTTGAGCCAAAGCAATCTGAGATTCAATAAGTGGGGCCTCAAGAATCCAACACAGTTCTTCACAAACCTTGAAATAACAGTACCCAAATTCTTATGGAAAACAAACAAACAAACAAAAAAAGAATAGCCAAAACAACCCTGTACAATAAAGGAACTTCTGAAGGCATCACCATCCCTGAATTCAAGCTCTGTTACAGAGCCATAGTTCTGAAAACAGCTTGGTATTGTCATAAACATAGACATGTTGACCAATGGAATCTAATTGAAAACCCTGATATTAACTCACACACCTGTGGACACCTGATTTTTGACAAGGAAGCTAAAGTTATACAATGGAAAAAGCAAAGCATCTTCAACAAATTGTGTTGTCATAACTGGATTCTGACATGTACAAGATTGCATACTGATCCATAGCTATCGCCATACATAAAACTTAATTCCCAATGGATCAAGTACCTCAACATATATTCAGCCACACTGACCCTCCTAGAAGAGAACATAGGTGGTACCCTCAAACAAATTGGTACAGGAGACCACTTTCTGAACATAACAACAGTAGCACAAACATTGAGATTGACAATTAATAATAGGACCTCTTGAAACTGAGAATCTTCTGTAAGGCAAAAGGACAGAATCAGCAAGGTAAACCTCCAACCCACAGAATTGGAACAGATCTTCACCAACCCACATCTGACAGAGGGCTGATCTCCAAAATATTCAATGAACACAATAAGCTAGCCACCAAAACACCAAACAATGCAATTAAAAAAGTGGAGTGCAAAACTAAATAGAGAATTCTCAACAGAGGAATCTAAAATGGATGAAAGACACTTGAGAAAGTGCCCAACATCCTTAGCCATCAGGGAAATGCAGCTCAAAACCACTCTGAGATTCCATCTTACTGCAATCAGAATGACTAAAATCAATAACACCAATGACAGTCTATGTTGGACAGGATGTGGAGAAAGGACTTCTTTAAAAGAATTTTTTTTAATTCTGTACGATTTTAAGGTTTTATTCCATTACTGATGCTGTATTAGATTTGACAATTTGATCACTCCAATAAACTTGCCACATTTTAACATTGTGAGTGTTTTTTCTCATGTGGTTTCTGTAATGAGAGTTAAGCTTGAAGATCCCAAGAGAGGTTTTTCCCACATGCTTCAAATTTATAAGCTTTCTCTTCTGTATGGATGTAGAGAGTTTTGCAGAGATGATACATGGGAACATGACATAGAACATAACATTCAATAAAATTTTAAGTATTCTGATTTCTTTGTGTGTTTAGTGTCCTGGAAGAGGTGAATCATGGGCCGAGAACTTGACACAATTTGTGTATTTTTTAACATTTTCTTTGTTATCTATTCTTTGATTAACTTAAAGTGTTAATCAAAGATTAACATACAGTTCAATTGCAAGGTTTCTGTCCAGTATGTATTCTTTGATGATTTTTAAGTTTTGATCTCTTAGTAAGAGATTTCCCAAATATATTACAATGGTAAGGTTTCTGTCCAGTGTGTATTCTTTGATGATTTTTAAGTTTTTATCTCTTAGTAAAGGATTTCCCAAATATATTACAATGGTAAGGGTCCTGTCCAGTGTGTATTCTTTGGTGAATGTGAATTGTTGAGAGCCCATCTCTTCTACAATAAAGCTTCTGAAAGTTGAAAGAGTCACAAGGCATCTCTACATAGTTACATAAGTGGTAACTTTGCTGGGGAGGGGAGTCTAGCTGGACTAGCTGCCATCAAATGGGGCAAGGAGTTCCAAGGGTGCCAGCTTTATGCATCATCATGAAATGTATACAGATGTTACTGTAAGGGACTCCTGTGATTTGCAGCTCAGTTATGTTACTGTAAGTAATGTCAATGTAGTCGTGAACTAAATAAGCGATGCTTAGATGGACTTGTGTCACTCCTCCTACGTCAGTGCCCTAGATTTCGTAAATAGACATAGTGGTTTATGTCTCCCAGTGAACAAATGATAAGGAATAGCCATTATGGTATTTTTGCTAGAATGAAATGCACTAAATAATAGAATCATTTATCGCTAAATGTTTATTGTTAGGAATCTGTATCTATATACATGAATAGACATATATATTCATATATATAGTTACACAAAATAGATTCAATTAACATTAATGCCATCTCATCATGAGCTAATGTTACACATGCATACATACATGAAATATATAAATGATAGGAAAACAAGGTGCGAGAGACCATATATACACATAATGTGTAATATTTGGAGAATTTTCATCTGTACAGTTGGTAATATAATTTAAGCACTGACTCCCATTATCTAAATGAATGCCAGCCTTTATGAAATTAGTTTATTACCTCCATAACATTGAATCAGAATCATTGTAAATGTTATTTTAAAAGATTTCCAATGCAGTTTATGAATTATACAGAAATTGAAGCTGGAGAATTGGAAGTAATAAAATACTCATACTTCTCATTGAATTCCCTCCAAGGTAATGTTTTGGGCTACCCTTATGCTGGATTAGTTTCCTTTTTATTTATTGGAAACAAGTTTATTTTACATGTCTGTCACAGTTCCTTCCCTCTCCCTCTCCTCCTCCCCTGCCCCATGTCCTCATCTCAACCCCTGTCTGAATCCTAGTGTGGGTGAGGCCTTCCAGGGGATATTCAAAGTCTGTCATGCCATTTCTAGCTTGGCCTAGACCCTCCCCTGTGTGTCTAGGCAGAGAGTATCTCTAAGGATTATTTTACTAATAATGAAACTGTGTTGCCAGTGATGACAGATTATTAACCCAACTCTAGTATATAAATTGGGATTTAGTCTTATTGTCATGCAGGCTTATATTTGGGCAGTGCAGGATGCTGTAGAACAATGCTGTATCACAAGGGAGGTTCCCCTTCATTTGTCCCTCTGAGCTATTACAGACCATATCTGCACAGATGGGACTACAGACTCCACAGTTTTTTCTCACATATTCTCTAAATGGAAACTTCCTGAAAAATAACAGTTTTCTTCATTCTTAGGTACAGGATGTTGTCAGTATTTTTCTCTACAAGCAGACATGATGTCAGAAGTATTGTTCTCTCTTCCTGGATAGAAATTTTAGATACAATATTTAAACTTTCAATTTTAAGGCAACTCTATGGAAATCTGTTTTGCCTTTAACCTAGGACTGACTGGGTATATACTTCTTGCCATTTGCTCTTGTTACTTCACTGGCATTAGGTTTTAAGGGTTATGTTCTTACTTTTCTGTCTCTTAGTGCATATTCAACATATGCTCTCTTTGTATGAGCACTGACCATGCCCATTTCTGCATGGTCACAGGGGTAAACTGGAGCATGGTATTTGGTCTGAGGTTCAGGACAGGCTTGTTCTCTTTTGGTTCCTTTTGGTTCATGGAGAGCAGCTGCG
>NW_023276808.1:6077446-6098025 GCF_003668045.3 Cricetulus griseus
ATGTAATTAAGCACAGTTTAAATTGTATTGATGATTATTAAATTCTCACAAAACCATATACCTCAGCTTCAGGTAGGTAAAATGCATTTGCAAGACATTATTTTAAGAATGAAGTCAAGGAGACAATGCCCTGAGAGAAATGACCACTCTAATCATCACAACATGAAAGCTATGCTATAGAAATATAATAACATTTGTTTCATATTACCTATATTATTAAATGTATACACATGGTTGAGGTGATGAGCATATGTTCAAATTTTCCATTAAGGAAATACTCGTTGGAAAAACAAATGTTACTCAAGTGCTTGCTGTTACTTTTGTAAGTTTAGTGACAGCAGCAATTATAATTATTGTCAAGAGTCAAGGGGCATACATTGCAGGGAAAACTTAATATCTCTAGAACATGTCTATTAGGAAGAGAAAGTCAAACTAAATTAATTTAGGATGCCTCTTCTTAGTAATGTTTATTTTATTAGGTAGGTATATCATGTATTAGTTAGTATACAAGCCATGTCAGCAAAGGGATATGGAGAAGATGATATATCTCTCTCACAGTACATTTAAAAGTCATGGAGTAGTCCCCATGTGAACATACTTGTTGAATTTTATTCAAGTGTACAAGTAATTTGTTTTGCAACTTCACTGATAATACAACAAGAAGCTCACTCTTCACAAAATCCCTATTACTCTAAGACTGTGTAAATACTTCTGTGTGTTCTAGTTCATTAGTAAATGTTCAAAAATGTTTTATGACTCAAAATGTAGGAAATTGAAATATATAATAAGCTTGATAAAGTTCTGAATTTTTGTTATTCTAGTCAGATTGTGAAAAATCTCTAGAAAAAGGACCTGAAAATGAGAACCAAATAATAAAGGGTCATACTTTCACAAGTATCTTCAAAGATGCAAAAAACCCTTACAGAAGGAAAACTTGAGTGTAAACACAGTGATAAGATTGTAAGATCTGATTCTTCTTTGTAATTTAAACAAATTGTGATACTAATTGATACAAGTTTCAAAATAAAAATAGCATTGAATATGGTAAAGCATTTTCATATGCTTATTTTCCTTGCAGGCATGAAAGAAGACAAAGTGGAGAGATGTCTTCTGAATATACACAGTGTGTTAATGCCTTCACATATAACAGTGATCTTCAAAGGCATAAAAGAGAGAAACCTTATGAATGTAACCAATGTTGCAAAGCCTTTTCTTATCACAGTCATCTTCAAATGCATAAAAGATTACATACTGGAGAGAAACCCTACAAATGTACTCAGTGTGATAAAGCCTTCACGAGTCACCGTAATCTTCAAAGCCATAAAAGAACACATACTGGGGAGAAACCCTATGTATGTAATCAGTGTGGGAAAGCTTTTTCTCGTCACAGCCTCATTCAACTGCATAAAAGAACACATACTGGCGAGAAACCCTATGAATGTAATCAGTGTGGTAAAGCCTTTGCTCATTCCACTGCACTTCGTAGGCACAAAAGGACACATACTGGAGAGAAACCCTATGAATGTAATCAGTGTGGTAAAGCCTTTTCTCAGTACAGTCATCTTCAACGCCATAACAGAACACATACTGGAGAGAAACCCTGTGAATGTAATCAGTGTGGTAAAGCCTTTTCTCAGCACAGTAATCTTCAAAGGCATAAAGGAACACATACTGGAAAGAAACCCTATGAATGTAATCACTGTGGTAAAGCCTTCACTAGTCAAAATAACCTTCAAATCCATAAAAGAATACATACTGGAGAGAAACCCTATGAATGTAATCAGTGTGGTAAAGCCTTTTCTCAGCACATCCATCTTCAAATGCATAAAAGAACACATACGGGAGAGAAACTCTATGAATGTAATCAGTGTGGTAAAGCCTTTGCTCGGAACAGTAGTCTTCAAAGGCATAAAAGCACACATACTAGAAAGTAACACTATGAATGTAATCAGTGTGGAAAGGCTTTTACAAGTCAAACTATTCTTCAAACATATAAAAGAATTCATGCTGGAGACAAAGCATTTTAATGTAATCAGTATGGGTTTTTCAGGAGTCTTTGAAATCATTACAAATATGATTCAGAAATGAAACAATAAATGCAGTCATTTTAGTTTTAATTTACACCTTTTACAAGAGTAAAACTTTGTGGAAAATCCATCTGTTAAAGACTTTGCAAGTTATGATCATTTTTCAGTACCAGATAAAGATAATGAGGGCTTCTCATTATCAAGTACTTGGTGGGATCTTTAACCATCACACTTCTAATCAGTTACACAATTGTAATTATTTAGTAGAAGAAAATTGACAGTGTCAGCAATCTGTGCGAGCATTATGATGTCCATTTTTATATTGTTCGTCCTTATGGAACACTTATGGAAAAATGAATTCATAAACTTATGAAGCCTTATGTGTAGTGTAAATGGGCCAGCAAAGAAACACACCCTGACCCAGAAAGCAGATCCAGTGAAAGAAACATAATTTGTCCCTGAAAATGGAGCCTAAGAAACACACCCTGAAACAAGAGCAAAATAGTTAAAAATGGCCAGTGAAAGAAACACACTTTGGCCCTAAAACCAAAGGCAATGAAACAAACTACCTGTCCAGAAGAGGAAAAATCCAACCAATAACCGAGCTCAAAACCAGAATCCCCAAGAAGGAATCAAGTCAATCTCAAAGGATTTTCAATCTCAGCGATTGAAATTTTTACCAATTGACTTGCTGAAAATTCGACCTGAAAAACATATATCCCTAAGAAGACATATATAAACCCTCTGCTTGTTCACTTGGCAGCTGGCATTTTCCACACTTGTAGTGGCTGCCATTTTTCAGGATTGCTCCCTCCCAAATAATTCTGTTCAATGAGTTTCACTGAAGAACTGCTTTTGCCAAAGTGGATATAAAACTCCCTAATGAAGAGGAGGAGAGATGCATCATACACCTCTCCTGGGAGTCTCCCTTAGTGGAGCAGAGCAGAAGAAATGTGTTTTCACTGGTGCTGTAGCAGACTGCTACCTTTCTAGAGCAGTTTTCTTCATAGTTGGATGAAGCAGAGAAGTGATAATTTGGGCAACTGCTAAGAAGAAATGGTTATCATTGCTTGGAAACTCCCTAGTGGAGAAGGAGAGAGAAACAATGGACATGTCTGGTGATAACGTCTCTTAGCAGAGTGGAACAAATCTGTTTTAATGGTTCTCTCTGTGAGAGGAGCAGGAGTGTTGTATCCTTCATGGAGAACACCCCACGCTGTAACACAACTTCTTGATTAACCCGACTTCCTGACAGTCAGGATGCCTTTTTTCTAACATGTGTGTGATTCCAGGATACCTTCCCTTCACAGAGGCAAATGTACCATGACATCGGACACTTAGGATAGACTTTTCTTCAGAGCCCTAGGTATCCTGGAAACATTGGCTGCATTGATTCAGGAATAGCATGACTTCCTAACAGTCAGGATACCTTTCTCTTCAGAGCTGCAGATATCCAGGCCATCTTCCCTTCAGAGCTGTAGGTATAGACTGACATATGACAGTTGGGAAACCTCTCCCTCCATACCTGTAACACTTGCACAAAGATTTTATTTTGTTTTTTGCAGATTTTTTATTTGAATTAGAAACAAGTTTGCTTTACATAACAATCCCATTTCCCTCTTCCTCCCATCCTCACCTACCACCCCCACAATGAAAACCCTACCTATCACATATCCCTTCTGCTCCCCCTGGATGGTGAGGCCTTCCATAGGGTGTCATCAGAGTCTATTGAATCCTTTGTAATAGTGTCTAGGCCCAACCCCGTGACACTTGAATAAAGATTTTAAATGATGTTTATCACTTTTAGATTCATGCTTATTTTCAAATACGTGGACTATCTTATTTAGTTCTAAAATTTATTGTTTTATATTATTTTCTCTCTTGTTGTGTTATATTTACCACCTTATACAACATTTAATATGTCCTTTGGTTACAGATGGATGAAGGATCTTCATGAAAGGTGCATGTCAGCTAAATCAGGGCTCTACGATTTTGAGTTCTTAATGTTTGGCAAGAAGCAGAGAGTGGGAATTGATTTTGCTGATCACTGCATTTTGGGTTCTATTTGGAAATATTTGAGGTACATGCTAAAGTGTGCTGTATGTGTAGCAATCCATTCAGTGAAGTTTATTTGTTGTCCTTATATTCCTTCTGTGGCTTTTGTTCATTTTGTATATTTACTTTGTGATAGGTATTTTTCTGCTACAATGTATAGATTGTTAACTGCATCATCTTAGTAGTTCAGTTTTTTTTAAATATAGGCAGTGTGTGATCATACTTTTCAAATAAGGATTTGTGTTCTTTGAAGTGGTGGTTTGTTATTCCTGGTTAGGTTCTTCATATGTTTCAAATATCCTTCAGTTTTTGTTTTGTAGTATTAAACCTGCCTTGGATGTCAGAAATGATGATGAGTACATTTGAAATCATGATACTCATGTATGTGCCTCCTGAGTACAAGTCCAATTATAGATGATACATTCCCAATATGTGCTGTTTTCTCAACATAGTTTAGCAACGTTATTGTAAACTGCTTAATAGAAGATAATATAAGAAATATTAAATTTCTCATGTGTGTATTCAAAAGAGTTTTTTCTTTTATCTGGTGGAGATATTGGTTCTGGGAATCAAAACCTGACCTTGTGGATGAGCAGCCAGTTTTCTAAATATTAATCTTTCTAGTCCACATGAATATGTGATTAATAGTAATAAGTGTGATTGGGTGATCTAACTTCATCTTTATCTCAGCCCTGATGTCGAAGAATAAATATATGATTGATTGTATCAGAAACTAACTGAGACCTGGTGCTTATTTAATTTTCCAGGTTCACATCTCCAAAAAATGAGGCAAAAGTACAAAATAAGTGATCAACAAAGAAACTGACCATAAAAGTCTTTAAGAAATGGTTGACTAACCAAAGCCACAAGAGTGAATTTCTCTCCCATATGGTAAATAGGCATCAATGGGAGCTCACAAGCTAACATGTGAGATGTACCCCTGCTTGATTTTATACATCCTGTTTGGATAGAACACAAATTTGCAGGCATGAAGTCTGACTTGTCTGAATGGGCTCATATTCTGCTTCCCTGATACCTGCAGAGCTCTCAGTTGTGTGCCAATCTCTTGTCTTCTATCCAAACCAGTTATGACCCAAGGATGTATTAATTACCTTATGTCTTCACCACTGTTCCAAATAGTATCAGGCATGTATCATCTCAATAGTTTTCTGTCCAAAACAGCATGTTCAATTCTGAAAACATAACACACAACAAACAGAAATTGACTTGGCAGACTTTATTCAAACAGAAATTGACTCGGCAGACTTTATTCAAACATTTGTACATACTTAATTCAAACATACTTAACATAAAGAAGAATGGAAAAAAAACTGGGAAAAAGGGGGAAATGGATACAATGTAATTTAAATAAAATGTATAACAATAAATGTTAAATAAAAATGTGTCTAGAGAGTGAGATTAGAAATTAAGAGCACTGGGTATTGATGCATTGGAAATAGGTTATATTACTATGAACACTGGTTCCTCTCCATCTCCTGTAACTTCAGTTCCAAGCAAACTTATTCCCTCTTCCTGCCTCTGCAGTTAATGCACACATCCAAAAATCAGTAAGCACACATATACATGAACAAAAGATTAAAAATAAAATTCTTTCTGCTCACTCATAGAAGCAGATGTGGCCTTCCTCTGAGCGAGCTTGCTCAGAGGAAAAGTACCCATAATCTGAGGAAAAAATAGCTCAGAATAGCTATTCATTTAAGAATATCAGACAGAGGGTGCATAAGTGTTTCCCATTTTTTTAAAAAATTTGAGTTCAATGTGCTTTCATGTATGAGGATTGTGGCACTACATATATTTTAAATGTATCTTTTACAGCATGTATCATAGTCTATTATAATACATTTTGCTTTATGATATATTTATATTTAGATCATAAGGCATAATCTGATAGTTTTGCTCTGTAAATCTCCATGAGCCAAAATGGTTAGATTTACAATCTTCTATCCCTATTTATATTTTACAAAGCATAACCTCAGTCCAAAAATGAGACTTAAGGATGGCAGATGTTATTATTCAGTTGTCTGTACTGGCCTATCCTTGGGGTTCTGACAGGAACAGCTGCAGCCACTATGAGGACCACTTCTGTATTTTCACTATGGTCTACTTTAAAAGTTCCCTGCCCTGACACCCATAGATATACACTGAATTGAACTCTGGAACTTAGTTGCAGAGAGGGAGGAATGAAGATCAAAGGGGTCTTTGCCAGGCTGGTGAAACCCACAGAAATATCTGGCTTGTACAAAGGGGAGCAAGCATATGGACCCCAGAACTGTGTGGCTGGCCATCATGAGACTGATCCAGAAACCTGAACATGAATGTCAGTTAGGAGGCCTCTACATTCTAGGGGCCCCTGGCAGTTGATTAGTGTTTTTCCCTGCTGTAATCAGGGACTTGGAGAGCCCATCACACATGAAGGTATGCACTCTCGGCCTGGACACATGGGGGACTAGGCTCATCCCAGGATGACCTGTTGGACTTTGGGGAGCCCCCACCGAGGTTCCTACCCTGCCTGGGAAGTGGAAGGTGGATAGACAGGGGGGTAGTTGGGGAAAGGAAGAGAAATGGGGGAGGGGAGGGAGAGGGAGAAGGGATTGACATGCTTGTTTCTAATTTGAACTAATAATAAAAGAAGCAAGAAAAAAGTGCCCTCCCGAAATCCCATCCTGCTCTCTGTTTCTCTCTCTACCTGGGTCTGTTCCTCTCTCTCTCTCTCTCTCTGTCTCTGTCTCTGTCTCTCTGTATCTCTGCCCCTCTTTCCTCTCTCCTACTGCTCTGTCCCTGAAGGCTGGACCCTCCCCTCTGTTTTCCCTTATTATGAACCCTTTTCCTAATAATAATAATAAAAAAACCTCTCTTTGAACCCTGACACATGGCATCTTTCTTGTCAGCACTGATTTCCTTAAATTACAATACTTTGTGTGGAATGCAAAATCTTTGCCAAGCTGGCTACTCTTTTAACATTCACCGCCACTAGATACATGCTGTTAATGAAAAGATTTGTGTTTATTAAACATTTAATGTTTTAGAATGTTTGATCAACGAAAAGCCATATTTATTCTAGAAGAGCAGTACCTGCAGCCTTGTAGAAAATGTTTCTAAGACAAACTTTCTTATATTGGATCAGGTAGCCCTCATCCCACTTCATTGCCCCCCTTCCCAGGACAATGTCTTTGTCCTTATGTGGAAGCCCAAAATATCATTCATTAAAAATTCAACCACCAGTGAGTTTTCAACTACAAATTCAGTCATGCAGTCAACTGTCAATTTCAATAACAGGGAAATTATTTGTGTGTGGAGCATGGACTCTACATTTAGACCAGAATAGGAGGAATAGTTTATTGTATATGTTGTAGTGGGAAACAGGGTAGATAAACATCTCCTTGGGTGACCATTATTAGATAGAAATGGATTGTGACAGAAAAACTGATTTTGTAATTTCCCAGCATGTATTGATCCACATAATGTGAGTGAATGTGGGACAGATTTGGGTATTCAATTTTGGAAGGTTAGCTTCAGCCAGTGAAAATTGAATTTCCAACAAGGAAGCTCTCCTTTGTAGATATATTCAATATTGTTTTCCATGGTTATATCCATCAGCCTTAGCTGTGTGTGTTGTGTCACATATCTTATCAGCTAGCCTTGCACATAGTGGCATGGTAAAATAATATATTATTCATGCCATTTCCTCTACCAGGGAATTGTTTTCCCATTTTTGGGGCTTCAAGACAGGGTTTCTCTGTAGCTTTGCACATTGTCCTGGACCCCACCCTGTGGGCAAGGTTGGCCTCAGACTCACAAACATCCACCTACCTCTCACTCCTCAGTGCTAGGATGAAAGTCATGCAAAAGGAACACCTGTCTATTTTCTTCTTCTTCTTCTTCTTCTTCTTCTTCTTCTTCTTCTTCTTCTTCTTCTTCTAATTTTATTTAGTATGTATTTGGTTTTCTGCCTACATGCGAGCAGAGGGCACCAGATTTCATTCAAGATTGCCACCATGTGGTTGCTGGGAATTGAACTCAGGACCTCTGGAAAAACAGTCAATGCTCTTAACTGCTGAGCCATCTATACAGTCCTGTTTTCTCCTTCTTAAAGAATATGCATAGACTTGTGCCTTTTA
This sequence comes from Cricetulus griseus, assembly GCF_003668045.3. Lineage (NCBI taxonomy): Eukaryota > Metazoa > Chordata > Mammalia > Rodentia > Cricetidae > Cricetulus > Cricetulus griseus. The sequence goes on from NW_023276808.1 coordinate 6,085,668, forward strand.
ATTATATTTATCTTTTTAAAAACAATTATATCCTATTGCTTCCAGGTCATTAGGAATTTATTTCCTGCTGTCCAGGAATGGAAGAGATTTACTAAGATACAAATTTCCCAGACTCGAGCCCTGTCAACCCCTAGCTTGGAAGTTCAGAGTTGTGATGACCTGTGACACCTAAGTCATTTGATCCCTGCTCATCTAGTAGGGTAGCATGCTCCTCTAATGCATCTATAATGAGCCATGTGGGTTACCATAAGCCATGCCATGGTGAACTGTCAGATCTGCTAGTAGTTGAATGGATCATGAGACAGCTGATTCAGTCAGTCCATGTGTTCATCTTGGCAGTATGTGTTCACCTGGACAGTGGCCCTTCTCCTGTAATCCTCTCTTGAGTGTGCATTCACTAGGATCATGGAGGTTTTGTATGCCAGGCTATGGGAGGTGTGGTATTTATAATATCACTGCCTTGTGTGAACACACAGACATTGCTTTTGTTGTACACTATCAAGACATACTTGAAAACTCAAGGCCTTGTTTGCAGGAATCCCCAGTTTCATTTCACATTTACTTTTGTTTGATGAGTTCTACAGATAGTTTAGAAGCAGGTAGAAAGTAGGAAATGAGGGTCATCCTTCAGAATACATGATTATAATGCTTTTAACTTTCATCTCCCACCAGCCAAATTGTCTTAATTCATAGAATTTTTTGGTTAACAAATGGAATTTCTGAGCTGCAGAAGTTCCTTGGCTGTTCATGGTGTTGTGCAGCAGCATAGGCAGATTCCACATCTTGTGACATAATCCAATAATAATAATAATCTCTCTCTCCCCCATTTTTCACAAATACTGTACACATTCTTCATTGTATATTTGTGTTAAGTACAGAAGTTAAATTGTATGTATTGTATTTTTTTTAAATCCTATTAAATTCTCAGTTTTTCCACAGGGCACATACATGTGGAATCAACTTTTCTATTATAATTTGTTGGGAATTTTGTAACTGGAATATCCTCGTATGGAATTTAGTCTGTAAATATACCCCAAATCATTTTGTTGTTGTTGTTGAAAAAAGAGCAATGTAGAGTAAATGGATGTAACTGAAACTGATTTGAAACAATGTACAAATAAATAGAAAGATGACAGCAGTATTATTTAGAAACTCAGCATACATTGTTAACTTCACATAAAAAATATCCTCCTAAACATACAATTTGATTGAGAAACAGAGTGAGAGTAAAACTTGCTCCAAAATTTACCAATGAATCTGAATGTAACATGGGATTTTGGAGTGGCATACAAAATAATCTCTGATACCAGTAGGTTGGGATTTTCCGAAGATATCAACTCTAGTCAAAGCCATGTTACTTGGAATACTTGATATATACTTCTACATATTTAATATGGATTCTGATTAGATTTTACATATTACCTAATTCCAATCAATCCCATTACTACAAAAAGAAAGACAATTTTTTTGTCTTTTCCAGAAAGTGGTGTCTACAAACAAACATGTTTTGCTTTGAATCCTATTCTCAGATGGGGAAACTCAAGTTACACATATTCTCTAGAATGACTTAAGCTGCACTCTTTCAAAAGTGAAGATTTTGACCTGCTGCAGTGGCTCATTTTCCAAAACTGCTTTCAGAAGGACACATTGCTGCACAATGGACATGAGAAGGATCTGTGAGATGAACATCAAAATGTGATCAGATGGTAAGAGTTTATTTTACCCAGTAAAGCCAGCATCTGACCTGGAGTGTCATACCATGCTGTGTTTTAATACAGATATTGTGAATTTAATTAATGTCATAGTTGGTTAGACATAGAAAGGTTTCTTTATATAACCCCACTTACTTGACCTGGACCTATTAAGAGTCACTGCACACACAGAAGGCCTCTGTGCATCAGGTGCCTGCCCTTAATGTAAGGCATGGGAGAGTACAGTATCCTAGGCATCCATTACATTATCATCATCATCATCATCATCATCATCATCATCATCATCATCATAATTATTATTAACTTAGCTTTGCAGCAGAGACATTCTTTACATTCCTGTCTTACCAAGAACTCTATTTCCAGATAGGTCTTGCCTCACACTCAGAGTTTTACCTTCTTCTTCCTCTAAACTGTGGGGATGAAAGACAGGCAGCCACTTTGCCAGGTCACTTTACATTTTTTTACCTAAGCAACTTGTCATGGCCAATATCAACGGGTGCCAGAATGGCTAGTGTGTGTAACCCATGCAGAGAGTCCAAGCTATTTATTTTCATTCACAGAGCTTGGTTGTCTGTGAAGCCTCTTTCATGAAACAGCCAGGTCAGGCAAAACTGTCGAACTGCCCTCACAAGCAGAGAACGCTGATCACGAGCATACCTCTGGAATGTGAGGAGAGCACAGTGTTCACGAGGTTACCTCCGGAAGTTGATCACTTCATGCAGCCAACTGCCATTCCAGTTCTTCACTTGGCCTGCTGGAAGTTTTCACAAGTCTTGGGATGAAATGTCTCTCACAAAGTACATCACTTAACCTCTTCCTACAGCCAGTTGCCATTGGAGGTCAGGCTCCACTGGTGAACTCTCCTCGCCAGCAGAGAACACAGATCGGGAGAGCATCTCTGGAACTTTCATCAATTCTTGAAGCCAACTGTCACTCCAATTCTCCTTTGGGCCTGCCTCAAGTGTGCACAGATCTTCGGAAGAAAAGACTCCTTCCTATAAACACAATTGCTTACCCTATTCCTGACGTCAATTGCCATGGGAAATAGCCTTCAACACTCTTTGCCTGAGGTAAATAACTTAAGACAGTTTTCTCTGCTCGACTGCCTTAGAAACTACCTGCCTAGACCAGTGGAGAGATGCGTGCCGGCCTCAGATAGGCTGTTGCACTTTGACCACCCATCATGGTCTTTCAGTCCATAGACTACCATCAGGAACCAAGATTCACAAGAGGAGTTTTACAACCAAAACAAAAGCCTGGAGTATTTGACAACCAATAAAACCCAGAAGGATTTCCCACCTCAACAACAGCTGGCACGATCTCTGCCCAGATTATGGTACAGAGACTCACATGTGGAACAGGAAGAGGGCAAGGATTGCACGGGGGTAAGTTTCCATGACTCTGGACATGCAGACAGCCAGTACTATACTGCAAGCCGTGACGTATCTACAGACTGTATGGGCACTTCAAGCTCCACAAAGGAGCTGAGACAGGGCCAGAAAGGAAAGGGACCACTCCTTTTGCAGATCCTAGATACCATGAGAAACACAGTGAGCAGTAATCCCAGTCTGTCTTCTTTCCATCCAGTCATCAGAAAAAAACCTAGGTCATCTTTTCTGCCAAGAGCAGAAAAGGCTAAAAGACACTTGGATATGTCTGTCCTGTTGGAAGAGAATGTGGACTGCTGCCTTTTCTGTAGTGGAGTTGATGCAGTGTCTATAGGACCTAGTCCAAAGGATGCAAAAGCAAAGACAACAGGAACTTATGCAGAACCAACTGGACCATATTCCTCTTATCAAAGTGAACTTGTAAACTCCCCATGTAATCAAAATTCCCTGAAAACTACCCCATGTACAGTTTCAAAATCTGTTTCAGGAATGAGGGTCACCTCTGGCTCTGTCTTTGGGAGTCAGAGATCCTCCAAATATTTGGAAGACAAACACAGAAGATTCCCTTCTCTAGAACAGGACCTCATTTCTTTTTCCTGTAGTAGAGCAGACCAAAATCTATCCATTAGTCCTGAAAGAAAACTTAGGCAAGCTCACACAGACCAAGCATATCTAAGCAATTTCCATTTGCAAATGTGAGGCTGACCAAAAATTTTACTTCAGTTAAAACATTAAAAATTTTGCCATTTCATAAAGAGAATCCCCATTCCTACATGAATATGCAAGCAGTTACTGGCAGGGCTCTAGTACCACCCACAAGTGAGGGAGGAGTTTTGGATGATACCTCACCTTCAGAGAAGTCTGTGAATAAATTTTGCTTTACAGATTGTTCTTTTCACTCCCTGCAGTTCACTCAAGGGCCTATACCATTATCCATTCCTGTAGACTGGATATACAAACATGCCCTACCCAGGGGAAGAGGTCACTCATACATCCAGTTACAAAGTGGGGCCTAGGCTTTCCTCATTAGGAGAAGATGGAAACATGAAATCACAGCACAAGGAAGCCTCAGTAGTTCTAAACCAGAACACAATGCCCTAAATTTGCAAAAATATTACCCACAAACTCCCTGCCCTTCCTTAAAAGCTAAGGGAGCCCTAACAACAAACACTTACAATGAATGGGACTCAGATATTATAATGGGGACATCTGATTCTCCAGACATTTCTTCTTCCTCAAAAGAGGCCCAGGTTAATTCTAGCTCTACAGGAGGGTCCTTAGCATCACCCACAATGGAGGGAAGAGACATGACTGATGCCTCCCCTACAGCCTTTGAAGTTCAGTCAAGGAACAATAGAAATTTCCATACCTGTAGATTGGACACTCAGTCATATGCCCTCTCAGGTGGAAGAGCTGACACATTCTCCCTCTCTAAAAGAGGTCGCTAAGACATCCTCTTCTATGAAATCCAGAATTCAACAGGTAGCCACTGCACAAGGAAGCCTAAACAGATCACAACATGATGACAATTGCTAGGGCTAGAAATCCAATGACCCACCAATTCCTACCAATTTTTTAAAGCTGAGGAAGGACTAACACCCAATACAAAAGACGAATGGAATTTTGACATTGTACTGAGTACATCTGGGTCTTTAAAGTTTCCATTATTCTCAGAAGAGGCACAGGTTAGGTCCATCTCTTCTGGTGAGCCTAAGAACATTCCACATGGGAGGAAGGTGCTTTGGATAATCCTTTACATTCAGAGTGGTCTCAGGAACCAGTTTCCTCTGGTCCTTGTTCTTTTGGGCCCTTGCATTTCAATCAAGGACCTGTAACACTATCCATTCCATCAGACTGGACATACACACATATGCCTTACCCAGATGAAGGTATCACTCAATCTCCTTCTTACAAAGTGTGGCCCAGGGATTCCCGCTTTAGGAGTAGCAGATTAAAACAGGAAATGATTGCACATGGAAGCCTCAGAAGATCAAAACCAGGACACAATGGCCTAGAGTTGCAAAAATATGACCCCAATACTGTAAGCCCTGCCTTACAAGATGAGGAAGTCCTAACAAGAAACACCTATGATGAATGGGACACTGATATTTTTGGGGACATCTGAGTCTCCAGAAACTACTGCTTCCTCGAAAGAGGTCCAAGTACCTTTCTGATCTGCTGGACAGGCCTTAGCATCATCCACAATGGAGGGAGGAGCTGTGGCTGATGCCTCCCCTACAGAGAGAGCTGTGGATCTATATTGCTGTGCCCCTGACACTCTTCAGCCTTTGCAGTTCAGTCAAGGAACAACAGAACTTTCCATGCCTGTGGATGCAACACTCAGACATATGCCCTCTCAGGTGGAAGAGCTGAAATGTTCTCCCTCTATAAAAGAGGACCATAGGCTATCATCTTCTATGAAATCCAGAATTCAACAGGTAGCCACTGCACAAGGAACCCAAAAGAGATCACAACATGATGGCAGTTGCTCAGCACAGAAATCCAATGACCTACCAACTTCTACCAATATTTTAATAGCTGAGGAAGGACTAACACCCAATATAAAAGATTAATGGGATTTTGACATTGTTCTGAATACATCTGGGTCTCTAAATCTTCCATTAGTCTCAGAACCATCACTGGATAGGTTCATCAATTTTGGCGAAGCCCAAGCACATTCCAGATGGGAGGAAGGTGGTTTGCATAATCCTTTACATTCAGAGTGGTCTCAGGAACCATTTTCCTCTGGTCCTTGTTCTTTAGGGCCCTTGCATTTCAATCAAGGACCTGTAACACTATCCATTCCATCAGACTGGACATACACACATGTGCCCTACCCAGATGAAGGTATCACTCAATCTTCTTCTTACAAAGTGTGGCCCAGGGATTCCCGCTCTAGGACAAGCAGATTAAAACAGGAAATGACTGCACATGGAAGTCTCAGTAGAACAAAACCAGGACACAATGGCCTAGAGTTGCAAAAATATGACCCAAAAACTGTAAGCCCTGCCTTACAAGATGAGGAGGTCCTAACAAGAAACACTTATGATGAATGGGACACTGATATTTTATTGGGGAAATCTGAGTCTCCAGAAACTACTGCTTCCTCAAAAGAGGTCCAAGTACCTTTCAGATCTACTGGAGAGGCCTTAGCATCATCCACATTTGAAGGAGGGATTCTGGATTATTTCACCCATGCAGATATTGTTGTTGACCGATTTTGCTCTGTTACTGACTCTTTTCAGCATTTGCAGTACAATCAAGAAACAACAACACAGTTCATACCTGTAGAGTCGATGTTCACAAATATGCACTCTCAGAACGAAGAGCTGACACATTATCACTCTATAAAAGAGGACCCTAGGCAAGGCTCTTCTATGAAATCCAGAATTCAACAAGCAGCCAGTGCACAAGGAAGCCTGAATAGTTCAGACACTGATGACATTTGTGCAGGCCAGAAATCCTACGACCAACAACTTCCCACCAATGCCTTAAGAGTTGAGGGTGTCCTAACATCCAACACAAAAGATGAATGGGACTTTGACATTGTTCTTGGTACAGCTGGATCTCTGGACCTTCCAATATTGTCAGAACAGACACAGATTGCTTCCATCTCTATTGATGGGGCCAAAACAGAGTACACAAATGAGGGAATTCTGGGTAATCCATCAAATTCTGAGGTGTCTCAGGAACCATTTTGCTCTGTCTATGGATCTTTTCTGCCCTTTCAGACCACTCAAGGGCCTATAATATTATCTATTCCTGGAGATTGGACATACACATATATGCCCTTCCCAGAGGAAGAGATCACACATTCTCACTTATACAAATTGGGTTCCAGATGCTCCACCTCTAGGAGAAGCAGATTGAAACAGGAAACCACAGAAAAAAGAAGAGTCAGTAGATCACATCGAGATCACTATGGCATTGCACAACAATCCTATGACCCACAAAATCCATGCAATGTCTTTAGAGCTGGGGGAGGCCTAAAACCGTGCATACCTGATTAATGGTTAATTGGTATTACTATGGGGCCATCAGAGTGTCCAGACTTTCCTTCATCCTCAGAAGAGGCCCAAAATATTTCCAGCCCCTCCTAGAGGGGCCTTAACAACATTTACAAGTGAGAGAGGAGGTCTGGCTGAGGACTCTCCTGGAAAGGGTTCACTGAAACAATTTTGCTCTTTCCCTGATTCTTCTCAGCATTTGAACTTCACACAAGGGCCTACACAACTGTCTATTCCTGTAGATTGGAAAGCCACACATAGTTACTCTCAGGTAGAAGAGTTGACAACTTCTTCCTCTTTCAAAAACTACCCCATGCCACCCTCTTCTATGAAAAGCAGTGTTCAACAGAAAGATGAAGCACAAAGAAGACTCAATAGATCACATCCTGATGCCAATTCCTTAGAGCATAATTCCAATGACCCAACACTTTCCACTTCCTCTTTAAAAGGTGAGAAAGGCCTACCATCCAACATTAAAGATGAATGGCACTTTGACATTGTTCTTGGTACATCTGGGTCTCTAATCCTTGATTCTCAGAAAAGGAACAGGTTACTTCCATCTCTACTGGAGGAGCCCAAACAGAGTCCAAATGTGTTGTAGGTTATTTGGATGATTCCACATCTTCATAGGGATATCTGGATTCATACTGCCCTGGGCATGGTTATTTTGGGCCCTTACATTTCACTCAAGGGCCTGTAACACTATCCATTCCAGCAGATTGGACATACACACATATGCTCTACCCTAATGAAGATATCACTCACTCTCCCTCTTACAAAGAGGCGTCCAGGATTTCCTGCTCTAGGACAAGGAGATGGAAGCATGAAACTACACCATGAGGAAGTTTCAATAGATCAAAACCAGATCAAAATGGCCTAGAGTTGCAAAAATACAACAAAAGACTCCTTGAACTGCTTTAAGAGCTGAGGGTTTTATAATACCAAGAAATTCTTATAAATGGGTCACTGATTTTATATTGGGGACATCTGATTCTCCAGATATTCCTCAATCCTCTGAAGAGGCACAGGTTTCTTACAGCTGTAGTAGAGGAGCCTTATCATCATCCACAATTGAGGGAGAAGTTCTGGATGATGTCTCTCCTTCATTTGGTGATCTAGACCAACTTTTCTCTGTGCTGACCCTGTAGAGCCTGTGCCCTTAAGTCCAGGACAAAGAACACAGGCCATATAGGTGGATTGGACGTTCACACATATGCCCTCTCAGGTGGAACAGCTGAAAACTTCTCCCTCTATAAAAGATGACCCGGGCCATCCTCTTTTATGAGAACCAAATTTCAACAGGCAGCCCCTGCACAAAGAAGCATGAATAGATCACATTCTGATGACAATTACTCAGGCCAGAAATCCAATGACACATAACCTCCCACCAATGCCTTAACAGCTGTGGGAGGCCTAATATTCAACAAAAAAGATAAATGGTCCTTTGACATTATTTTGGAAGATCTGTGTCTCTAGACTTTCCTATATTCTCAGCAGAGTCATAGGATACTGAGGAGCACAACAAAGTACATAATGGAGGGAGTTCTGAATGATCCCTCACTTTCAGAGGGATCTGTGACACCATCTTGTTCTGGCTGTGGAAATTTCTTCACCTTAAGTTCACTCAAGGGTCTATAACACTATCCTTTTATGTAGACTGAACACACACACACACACACACACACACACACACACACACACAACACAAATACCCTCCACACAGGAAGAGATCACTGATACTCCCTATTAAAAATGGGTTCCAGGCATTCCTCCCCTAAGAGAAATGGATAGAAACCAGAAACCACCATAGAAGGAAGCCTCAGTAGATCACATCAAGATCACAATGGCATTTCACAGCAATCCTATGACCCACAAACTCCTTTCAATGCCTTAAGACCGAGGGAGGCCTAAAACCTAACATTGGCATTACCGTGGGGACAGACATTTAGACACCCTCAGAAGAGGCCCAGATTATTTCTTAGTCTACCTTACAAGCTATAACATTATCCACGAGTGAGGGAGAAATACTTGCTTATCGCTCCCCTACAGAGGCCTCATTGAACCTATTTTGCAATGTCCCTGATTCTTCTTAGCATTTGCATTTCACTCAAGGAACTATAACACTGTACATTCCTGTAGACTGGATGCTCATACATATGACCTCCCACATATAATAGATAATACATTTGCCATCTTACAAAAGTGGCCCAATGTTGACATCCTCTATGAGAAGCAAATGTATACTACAAACTACAACATGAGCAAGCCTCAATGGATCAGAACAGGTTTACCATGGCCTGTACCAGAAAATCATTGACCCACAAACTCCATCCCCTTCCTTAAAAGCTGAGAGAACATTAACATTTAACACATCTGATGGATGGGACTTTGTCATTCATCTTGTGTTTTCCTTTTCTGAGGTCTTCACTTCATCTTCAATACAGTCACAGGTTTACTCCAACAGTGTAGGAGAGGTCCTAGCAGGTACCACAAGTGAGAGAGGTGTTCGTGATGATGCCTCTCCTTGGAAGGTGATGTGAAAACCTTTTGCTCTACCAGGAGTTCTTTTGGCATTTGTAGTTTACTCAGAGGTCTTTATTGTTGTCCATGCCTGCAGATCAGAATTTCACACAGGTGTTATTCCAGGTAGAATAGCTGACCCATTCTCCATCTTACAATGGTGTCTCCATCTGTTTCTTTATTAGGAGAAGCAAATGGAAACAGAAAATCAGTGCAAAAGGAAGCCTCAGTAGATCACATCCTGATTAAAATGGCTTAGGCTAGAAAATCTATGGCCCACAAATTCCCAGCTCAGTCGTAATATCTGAGAAAATCATCACAACCAACATATTTCATGAAGGGGACTGAAATTTTACTCCAGGTGCATCAGGGTCACTAGACATTCCATCATCCTCACATCAAGCACAAGTAACTTTCATCTACATTACAGACATCTTACCAACTTCTACATGTGTTATATGAGTTCTAGATTGTCCCACACCTACATACTGGATTGTGGACCACTTTTCCTGTCCCTAATTCTTTTGAGCCTTTGAAGTTCACACAGGGACCTTTAAAACTGTCCTTACTGGCATACTGTATCTTTCAACCTTCCTATGAAGATGTCACTTTCCTGTCTACTTCTAGAACTCTGGAGACAATACATTACAAACTAAGGAGAAGAGATGCAAACAGGTAGAACCTCAGCAAGGGAGCATAACATTTTTCCCTCAGAATAATCAGCCCTAACAGAACTAGGATGTTTCAGACCAATTCACATTCCCCAAATAGGCCAGATATGCCACTTTTCAAGATGATAGCCAAACAGCATGTTCATGACTCAATAAGCTATGTGACATATATGTTTAGAACTATTGGCCTAAGAAGTGCACAGATACATATTTCCATTTATATTTATTATATATTTATTATCCCTCATAAGGATATACCTCAGGTGTTCAATCATAGCAAATGTTCTCATAAATAAACCTAAGCAACTACCAGGACACAAACTAAACTTCTGATTACCACTGAAGTTTACTGAGAAATGCACACTGAGAACCAAGGGCTTCAGACTTTCCTTAGTAGATCAACATGCAATGTGACATACATATTTGATTCAGGAGTTCTTGGACATTCCCTAGTCACCAAAATAGGTTTCAGACAAAATAATGTTGGGATTTAGATGTTTGCATTATTCACAGGAGGCAAAAGTTTCCTAAACATTAATTAAGGGAACCTGAGATCTATCCAGTCAAGAGAAGCTAGGTGAGACAGTTAACTTTCATGTCAGAGGCCCCAGAACTTCATGTTAAGTCCTGGAATATATATTTATTCTCAACTGGGACTAAGAAATTCCTGCTCTAATCAGAGGAGGTTAGAGGTACACCTGAGTGCATGACTGTATCATGGCTCCTCACTCTTTGGAACAAGAAGAAATGAAGTACTACCCTCAAGGTTCTGAATCTTTTTCTTTCTGTGAAAAGAGGGATGAAGGTAAGACCTAGACTTAAACTCATCAAAACTAACCTACTAAACCTACTTGGAAAATTCTGATATGTGGAAATTAACTTAATTCTGCTAACCACATGAGCATAACATCAGATTTTCAGGAGTGAACTAAGAGTGGCATGCAGGACTCCATATTCAATGCGGAGAATAAAGACATTAATTATTTCTAGTATATCATGAGAGATAATATCCCATGAAGAAGTAAGATACAGAGCATAACATGTGTATACAAATGTTTCTACAATATTAAATGGTGAATAAGTAAACCCTATCACTAAAAAATGATTTAACATCTTATTTGCATTCATGCTAATCCTCATTCTTTATTGTTTACAAGGAAAACTAACAGTGATTGAGACCTTCTCCCTCTGTGCTTGGTAGCCCTTATGTATACCCTTTTCCAAGGTAAATTAGGGGAACACTAATTTGAAGACAGAAATATAGAAAAGCTAGCTTGAAAACCAGGCCATTTACTGAAAAGTTTTCACCAAATTTGGGAATTTCAAGTTGTTTGTGATAACATCTTTCAAGTTGTTTATGAGTTTGAGAATGTAGGCCCAGGAATTACATCCAAAATATGAGAAAAATGTGAAGATTTTGCTCATGCCTTCAGTGGAGTTGCCAGAGACAGATGTTTTCTATACTTTAAAGAAGAATTCAAATATGACAAGAATTTTCCTGGATCGTGCTCTTCCTTAAAAGGTAAATTATGGCATTCACCCTTACAACAGCACCATTGGAGATACTCTGCCCTCCCAAATTTTGCGTGACTTTTTTTAACCTATGAAAGAATGGAGTTAGAACTTCTCCGATTGACTCAAGGAGCTCTCATATTTCCCTTTTCTGAGCATGGGCACATTGATTTGCCTACTTACTAAGAAACATTGTTCACTATAGTGGCAGGTCATAGAGAACAAAGAGAGCAAGAAGAGCCTGGAATCTATGTACTTTCTTCAATTCAATCTGTAAAAACTGTGTTCTCACCATTGCTGCCCATATCTGTTAGATCGACTGAATACAAATGTAACTACGCAATTTATCTGGAAACAGAAACACAAAACTTTCAAGAATCCTAAGAGTATTGACATATCTCTTGCAGATCCCACTCTAGATATGAACATACCAAATCACAGTGAAAATTTGTAATCTGAGAATATTCTAGGGTATACTGGACTTAATTTTACAAGGTATGCAAATGTCTCCTGAAAATGTATCAGACTTTCCCTATGTGGCCAAGGGA
>NW_023276808.1:6098525-6158525 GCF_003668045.3 Cricetulus griseus
ATGATTCACATACCAGTTTTCTGCAAGTTCCTAAACTAGTTGCAATATTTATAATACAAACGTCAAAATGGACTGCAATATTCAGAACTTCTAGAAACCAGACATTTAATTTTCTAATCTATCTTCCTACTGCAAAAAAAAGCAGTTCCAATATGTGAACACTTGGCTGTGATGCTGCAAGACATATATCCTCCCATGCCAAGGCTGCAAAGTTTCCCATTACCCAGTAACTCCATGATAGACACAGAGGACAAAGGCCACTTCAAAGGTCAACAGATGTATCAACAGAACTGTAATCTGGCTCATGTTCCATTCAGGTCCCAAGAGAATTAAAAGCTCACTGGGTGGTGGTGACACATGTCTTTAATATCAGCACTTGGGAGGCAGAGGCAGTAAGATCTCTGTGAGTGAATACCAAACTGGTTTACTAGGTGAATCTAGTATAGCCATGACTCTTACATGGGAAACCCTGTCTTTAAAAACAAGCAGTCAATAACTAAATAACTAAATAAAATGATAACTCAACATACATGCTCTGAACACCAAAGTCACCATTGTATACCTTGTGGTCTTGCTTACAACTCATTTCAGCAAAGGCAGCAGGAATCATGTCAAAAACCCAATAATTGTCTGACACTAGTATTCCTGACTGCTAACACCCCCCAAAAAACACCCACATTGCCTAGGGTCACCCTATAACTCAGACAGCACAGTCCTTCCAGCACATATTCACATACTAACAGTGGTTACTGTGAAACTGTGTTAATGAAAACCAGACCACAGATTAGAAAACAATGGGGTATTGATTGGGCTTGGAGATAGAAAAGACAATGTGAGTATGATGCATATATAATATCAAAAATTATTTTGAAAACATGAAACAGGCCTTATGGGCATGTGCTACAGGGACTAGAGACTTGCACTACATTTTAAACCTGATTTCATGGATTATGGCACATCACATGGAATCTGCCCAATCTACCTGCACAACACCATACACACTTGAGAAACCTCTACACATCAGAAACTCCTTTTCTCCCCTGGAACTAAACTTCACTGAATCACATCATTGTGGTTATTTGTACCACCATGTTACAAGCATTTTAATCATGTATTGGTGAAAGACAATTCACATCACCATTTTTTCTACAAGTTCCTAAATTATTTGCAATATTTATAAAAAAAAAATCTAAAAATGGAATGCAACATTCAGAACTTCTAGAAACCAGTCTATCAGTTTTCCCTGCTTCCAATACTCTCATCAAATTATGCCTATAGAGGAAATTTAGTGAGAGACCTTCCCCTAGGTCAAAGAATTTACATGGGCCAAATGGGATTTTACAGGACAGTGAATCAGGTCGCACTCTCCCCACAGATACAGGGAGGACTCACTACACTGTCTGCCACACCTCACCATCTGTTCCTCCCAATCTGCAGACAGCATCCCCTAGCTCACCATTTTGAGGTTTTCCAGATCAATGAAGCTCTCTGCTCAGCTCCCTGCAGCAGCAACCACACCACAGCAAACAAAATTGCTGTCACCTCTCCAAAACAAACTTAAAGCCTGGTGTCAGGAAGAGCCCAGCACCTCTTCTGACTGGCAGGTCTCCTGGAGGGCCTGATTGGATAGTGGGGCTTGAGTGACAAGAGAACCTCCCATAAGGTTAGATTGTGTTTAAAGACACAGTATTATGTATCCTGGCCATGCCTCCCACACAAGAAAAAAAAATCCTTTTTGCAGATCTGCAACAATATGCATTTCAATAGCACTCGCCCCAGGCTCAGATTGTAGACCCTGATGACTTCCTGGTCTCCATAGCAACTTCCCCTTTCCCTCCAGGGGAAGTTCAAGAGTTTCTACACATCAAAGAGCCTCTCTCAGGATGCTGCAATCTAAATAAGACCAACTCAAAATGAATTAGAAAATGTTCACTTGGGAAACACAGCACGGGGATGGAGCAGAGGGCTCCACATCCTCCCTTTCTTCATTACACTATTCTCACCCCTTCCTCGCCTGTCTTCCAGCCCTGGAAAAAATCACAGGAAAGAATCCTAACAATGTCCAAAGGTTTCTATCAACCCAGGATGAAGCCAGAGCCAGGTGGGCAGAAGAGATTTGGGTCAGGAGTGCAGGGCACGCTGGGAAATGTAGTACTGAGCGACTTCTCTGCAGGGACCTGGGGAAACTTCTCTAGGAACCACTGGCTCCCCAGGCTGGCTTTGTAAGTGAATGAACCAGGGAATCAGTGAATCAGTGACTGAGCCAGCTGAGCGATCATGTGAACTGAATGCAGGCAGCAGCCAGGCAGCCGTCAGTGCTGCAGTTTGGGAAGGGACAGCAGGCTAGCTAGAGAGCAGGGTGGGGTGAGCATGGTGGTGGCTGGGGGTTCATTAATGAGCTCCCCCGTGTGTGCGTGCTTGCTCCCGCCTGCAGTCCATGAATGAATAAATGAATGAACAAATGAGTGAATAAATTAATAAACTGATGAATGGATGGATCGGGTGCAGCCGTGCTGCAGCAGGTTGGAATGGGGTGAACCTGGATGGATGGAGCCCAGTGCTGCCAAGCAGCTGGGATCCTGGATCTGAGGGTGTTGTGGGGGTTCATGAGTTAAATAGCTGTTATTGTTCGTTATATAAAATAGAAATCAGGCACTAGGGAAGTGTCTGGAGATCTACAAAGATGACACCAGGTAACAATAGAAGCAAGAAAGGAGAGGCTACCTTAAATGCCTTCCCCTGATAATGAGATTGATGACTGACTTATATGCCACCGGATAGCCATAACAGACACCCAGAACTACTCACTGAACTGAACTGGAATCCAGTTGCAGAGAAGGATGAGTGAGGAGCAAAGGGTCCAGCCCAGGGTGGTGAAAGCCACAGAAACAGATGACCTGAACATTGGGGAACTCTTGCTCCCCAGACTGATAGCTGGGATACCAATATGGACTGATCCAGAAACCAGCAATGGGTTTCAGCAAGGAAAACTCGAAAATCTATGGGACCTCCAGTTCAGTACTTATCCCTAGCATCGGTGTAGACTTTAGGAACCCATTCCACATAGAGGGATAATCCCTGAGCCAAGACACACAGGGATGGGTCTAAGCACCATCCCAAAGTACAAAATAGACTCTGATGTCAACCCAATGGATGGCCTAACCCTCCAGGAAGAACAGAGATTGTACATGATGGATAATGTTTTTGTTGGGGAGAGTTGTAGGAGAGGAGGTGAGGGAGATGGAACTAGGATTAACATGTAAAACAATCTTGATTTTAATTCAAATAAAAAAAAACTCCTTCTCCACTGTTAGGAGTCCACCACAAAAAAGATATAAAGATTGGCTATAATTAAATAGTAGGTTTTCTATTATTAACACGTACTGAACAATTTCAAAATCCCATGTATATTATGATCTTATATAACATAAATTTGTCAGGGTTTCTTAAATTTTCTCTCAAAAGGGTAATCAATCATGTATTGACCAAGTTTTTGTTTGTATAGCTGTGAAGAGATACCATTTACATGGCTATCATTTATTTTACTTTTTAAAACATGTTTTCCTGTGGCTTTGGAGGCTGTCCTGGAACTAGCTCTTATAGACCAGAATAGTCTCAAAATCACAGATATCCACCTGCCTCTGCATCCTGAGTGTTGTGATTAAAGTCATGCACCACTACACTCTGGCTATGGCTAATTATTTAAAGGGAAAACATTTAATTGTTTGGCTTACATTTTCAGAGTTTTTATCAAGTATCATCATGTTGCAACATGAGAGAATGCAGGCAGACATGGTGGTATAGAAGGAGCTGGTCATTACACATCTTGAACACTGGCAATGGCAAGTGGTCTGGGACTCCGATCATGGCCTGAGCAAATATAAGTTCCCCCTCCCCCAGTCACACTTGCTTCAGTAAGAAAGCAACCTCATAAGAGTGACATTCCCTTTGAGCTCATGGGGGGCAATTACATTCAGAATACCACAGGTACTATCCATTAATCTTCACAAGGAAGTATGATATGTCCTTTTGTATGAGTAAACTATGAACCCATAAGAAAGACTAAGTTTTTTGTGTTTTTTTTTTCAAGACAGGGTTTCTCTGTGTAGCTTTGGAGTCTATCCTATCACTTTGGAGAACAGCTGGTCTCGAACTCACAGAGATCTACCTGCCTCTGCCTCTTGAGTGCTGGGATTAAATGCATGCACCACCAAGGCCCAGCTGAGAAAAAATGAATTTTAAGCTTGTTTTCACACCATAATTTATTAGTATATGAAATTTTTGCTGGAACATACCTAAGGCCCCATGATAAATTACATTAAGTATGCAGCTTTCATTTCAAACAATTTGGGAATAATTAACACATTGTTGATTATCCTTGAATTGGACAGAGAGGCTGGTGAGGAACTCCTTTAACACCAGTTATATTTTTGTGGAAGCCTGTTTTAACAACATTACTTCCAATGACTTGTACATGTTAAACTTTTAGTTGTCCTGCTTTTTTATGTGCCTAAAGATAAGCCATACCATCATTAATTCTAAGGCATTCTACTATATTTTTGGTATTAATTGTCAAACATATTTATCAATCAGAAACCTGATTGTAATGAGCATAGTAAATAAATCTTTTTTAGACATGTAAAAATAGCTTAGTTAGTACCACTACTACACTCAAGACAGTCTCAGAAATCAGAACCCAGTGAAACACATACACTTTACTAGCAGACACAGTCCTAGAATCCCAAGACACCAATGGTCTTTACATTCCTTCATTGGAGAATATTATGTTTTTGAAAGACAAGACAAAACCTTCCTTTTTTTGGTTTTCTGAGTCAGGGTTTCTCTGTGTAGCTTTGGAGCCTATCCTAGCACTTGCTCTGGAGACCAGGCTGGCCTCAAACTCACAGAGATCCACTTGCCTCTGCCTCCTGAGTGCTGGGATTAAAGGAGTGCACCACCAACACCCTGCTGACAAAACCTTCCTCAACATACCTTTGCAGATTTCTAGTTTGGGCAAGTTATATTTAATCCATTGAAAAACATCTGTTTGTTTGAATATAATCTTTCTCATTTTTGATGGTTGCTGGGTTCCTCACACACACACACACACACACACACACACACACACACACACACACCCCTGTGGAAACAAAAGCAAATCTTCTTCCCTGATGTAACATATATCTTGGTTTTTATTCTGAGCTCAAAGTATCTTTAAAGAATATAGGTTGCTTTAATTCAGCAGTTTCTTTTTTATCTAATATCTCCCAATGATGATGTTTCCTTTTCAGTAGCATTTGAAAAATATAAAGTTAATAATCTATTATTTAATCTATCACTGGAAGTCTTAATTACCCTTTTACTTTATTGAGCACATCTTTTAAGGAACCTCATAAAGTGTTAATATAAGTAATTATTTTTTTCTTCTTTTGGTTTTGGAGGAAGGGTTTCTCTGTGGATTTGGAGCCTCTCTTTGAAACAGTTCTTTTAGAACAGGATGGTCTCAAACTCACAAAGACCTGCCTACCATTGCTTCCTGAATGCTGGTTTACAGGTTTGCACTACCAGCACCTGGCATAAATAATATTTATTAAGAAAAAATCAGAAGTCAGATATGGGGTTAGAACCTAAAAGATGAGAGAACCAGTTGATCATCAGTGACTCCTATCTCTTCCAATTCTAAATCTGAAACAGAGAAGGATCCTCCCTTAGCCTATCCTTACTAATTCCAGTCTCCAATCTCTCCACAGTTTTCCAAATGTCTATTTTATTTTTTGGTGAGTTAACTGGTAGCTCTGCTCTCTGATGCTACCCAAGATTTATTATAAAAATATGATCAAAAAACCACACAACCCCCAGGACTTCACTACTTATCTATCTCACGTTTGCTACTTCCATTCCTCATATGAAAGTCTCCATGAGACATGTCTCATAGCATGGACATCTCAACATCCTGTTGTCTCAAATGCAACTCATCTTCATCTTCACTACTTCATGCAATGAACTCTCATAGACTCTTCATTTGGGTTCTGACCGTCCAAAACATAGATGTGTACTATAGTGAAGAACTGACCACAGAAGAAGAATCCATCATATGTATATTTTGCATCTTTATTGTGTTCATATTAATTAAAAATATGTGATTCTACCATGATTTTGTGGACCCTACCAATCTTGAATCGAATTTGCCAATTTTTAAATAATTTTGTTCCTGGGATGAGAAATTACTTTGCCCACTCCTTAAATAATGTTAGGACATTGCTGGATAGAGTCATAAACTTGGGCTACCTTCCTAGGCTTTAAATGGAAAGCAGGGCTCGCTCTTAAATGTTGTTAAAAAAAACTTGAAAATTACTGTCTCTTTTCCATCAATGGATTGTCATAAGAAATGACTAATACTCCTTTCCTTAACAAAACATAGACTTTCATATTGTCCACCTTGTGTTCTTTTCACTGAACACTGGAGGAAGTCAACAGTAATAACCATCAACAGAAGCAATATTTTGTCTAGGACATCAGCCCATTACTCTTTATTTCAGCCTTATTCACTTTCTTGGGGACATGTAGATATTAATTAAGATTCGGGGCCAAAATATCACACAGTTGAACTCCAGATAATTTTTTCATGAAATTTTCTAAGAACCAGTGCTTAATTACCAGGCCAAGATCACCCAATACAGTCAAAAATGAATGAAGCCAGGCTTGGCCTAGAGGGACAAATAAAGACAAGAATGTGACTGTTTTATTGACAGGAAACAGACTTTTATGTATCTTTATCAGAAACATAATTTAGTGGCATTTTCCAGGATCAATACAGTTGTAGTTGCCAGGATAACATGAAAATTGCAAGCCATACAGGATAAACAAGATCAATGTATAAGAAAAATTGTCTTGTTAAACTTACATACTTCCTTGATTACTAAGAAATCATATAGAGAACTACAGATTGCCCTGATTGCTTGATTGCATGATGGAGTTCATCAGTTCATCAGGAACCAGAAGGTCCATTTTGTCCCAGGAGCCATGGGCTTTAGCCTGAATATCCTATGACACTTATCTCTCAAGGCAGGAGTTCACACCAACTGCATGGTGCCCTACAGAGTCTTTTACCCATGGAAATCCTGACCCTGACCACCAGGGTCTGCCATTGCTCTGATATTCCCATCTTTCATGTCCTACAATAACAGCCAATTAAGCTCTATGGAGACCATTTACAGATTTTACCATCTAAACTCTTGATACTGTCAAGTTCTTCCAAAAGTAAACATTCCCATTTCCATTACAGCGAAAAAAAAAATATTTTAAAGTACCATTTCTTATTTCAGCATTCGTCACTGTTGCTTTGATTAAATTATCTAAGTAAAAGATCCTCCAGTAATGAATTGATTTTGGTGTTACCCCTAGGCCAGTATATATCATTTTGGGAGCTCAGAAGAGAAAATTAAGTGAGGCATTGAAGGAAAAACACATGGAACCATTGTTTACTGATTTTCTCTTTTGCTTTGACACTGTCTTGTGCTCAGTTAGCTCTCTTAGCCAGCCCAGGCCCACTTGCTCAGAGACATTTCAAGTCAGTGGAAGTTTTCTTCCCACATCAAACATCAACAGAATCTTTTTTCAGGCAGAAATCAGACATTCTTTCTAAGAACACACACAATGGATGTTCATTCAGATGATCCTAGGTTTTGTCATGTTGACACCAGAGGATAATTTGTACCCAGAGACAGTGATATAAAAGAAGATTTAAAAATCCAAAGCCAATGAATTAATCATATACATCACTTAAACAGCAAAGACTATAATGTTAAGACAGCATCAACTGGAAATCACACATATGACAGGAAATGCAAAGAGGCAAGCATCTTAAATAAAGAAGAAAAAAACTAAAACTGTCCCTCCACAACAACTTCCCCCCAAAACAAAACCTTCAGGAACTGGTAACATAAGAAATTTTATGAAGACAAATTGGTGAAGGTCCAACATTTTTAAGTAAGTGATTATAACTAGTTTACCATTAAACATTACAGAAAATCAGTACACATATTCACATAATATGAGGTCTATACTAATCACAAAGATCCAACAATCAAAAATATATAAAATATTTTGGAAAGAATGGAAAGGATGGTGAGAAAAATCCAAGAAGTAAGGCAGAAAAAATATTGTCAACTTTTAATCAAAACACAAAATAAAACATAAGAAAGGAATACCTTCCTACCAATCCTACCCAGCTCCGTATAATTCTATCGGTATAAAATTATATAAACACAGACTTCACAACTTTCACAAAATTACCTCAAAATGACCCTTGAACTGTTGTTTTCGACCCTAATGCTACTGATATCTCTTCCAAAAAAAGATGCACCATGCTGTAGAGTTCTCTCCAGAAGTGGAGGTGATCTCTGCTACGGGTCAGAAGCTCCTTATAATTCCTGTTATTTCATGTAAAAACAACCCCACTGAAGCTCAATCACAAAAGAACATAGAAAAGTAATTTAGAAGGTAGGTAGACCAATCAAATTGAATTGAAATCCATGATATTAATCCACACACATAAGAACATATGATGTTGGACAATGAAACTAAAATTATACAATGTAAAAAAGAAAGTACCTTCAAAAAATAGGCCGGCATAACTGGGTGCTGGTGTGTATCTATCACCATGCACAAAACATAAGTCTAAATGGATCAAAGACCTCAGCATAAATCCAGCCACACTGAAACACTTAGAAGAGAAAGTAGGAGGTATCCTAGAAGAATTTATAAAGTAGACCATGTCCTGAACACAATACCAGTAGTACAGACACAAGATTGACAATTAATAAATGGGACCTACTGAAACTGAGAAGCTTATAAATCAAAGGACATAATCAACAACAACAAAAAAAACAACAGTCCAAAAATGGAAAAATATATTCATCAACCCCATATTTCACAGTGGGATGATTTCCAAATATACAAAGTACTCAAGAATCTCATACCAAAACACCAAAAAATCCAATTAAAAAGTAGGATAAAGAAATAGAAACTTTTCATAGAGGAATCCAAAATGGTTGAAAGACACTTGAGAAAGGGCTCAACATCCTTAGCCATCAGGGAAATGCAAATCAAAACACCACTGAGGTTGCATACTGCTCCTGTCAGAGTAGGTAAAATAAAAATCGTCAATGACAGTTTATGATGAAGACAATGTGGAGAAAGGAAAACACTCCTCCAGTGCTGGTGGAAGTGCAAAGTCCTACAACCACTTTGGAAATAAATACAGCGGTTCCTCAGGAAAAGGGGAATCAGAGTCCCACAAGATCCAGCATTTCCACTTGTAGGCATATAGCCAAAAGTAGCACATTCATACAACATGGACCTCTGTTCAAATATGTTCATACCATCATTAATTGCAATAGCCAGAAAGTGGAAGCAACCTAGATGACCCTAAATTAAATAATGTATAGACAAAATATGGTACATTTACACAATGGATTACTACTCAGCAGAAAAAAAACCAATGGAATCTTAAAATTAACAATGAAATGCATGGAATTAAAAGAAAGTATCCTGACTGAGGTAACCCAGTTAAAAAAAAGAATATGGTATGTACACACTTGTGCATGGGTTTTAGACATGGAACACATGATTACCATCTTACAATCCACACTGCCAAAGAAGCTAGGAAACAGGGAGAACCCTAAGAAAGATATGCATGGCTCCACAGAGAAGGAGAAAGGCAAAAGAACTCCTGAGATAATTGGGAGCATGGGGAGAGGAGAGAGGGAATTAAGAGAATGAGAAGAGAAGAGAAGAGCAGAGAAGAGAAGAAGAGGGTAGATTAGGAATTGAGGAAGCAGAAAGGAGGCAGGGGAAGACAGAGGAGACCAAGAAAAGAGATACCATAATAGGCAGAGCCACTGTAGGTTTAAAGAGAAAACTGGCACTAGGGAAAAGTTCAGTGATCTACGAGGATGACACTAACTGACAATCTAAGTAATAGTCAAGAGTTAACCCTGTATGGTTTGTAATGTTCATGTTATACTGGCAACTACAACTGTATTGATCCTGGAAATTTCCACTATCTTATGTTCCTGATAAAGATATAGAAATTCTGTTACCTCTCAATAAAACAGTCATATCCCTGTCTTGATGTTGCCCTGTAGGACAAGCTTGGCTTTATTCCGTTTTGACTGTACTGTGTGATCTTGACCTGGAAGAAAGTACAAGTTCTTAGAAGATTTCATGAAAAAATTTATCTGGAGTTCATCTGTGTGATATTTTGTCCCCAGATATTTATTAATCTCTACAAGTCCCAATAAAGTGAATATTGCTGAGTTTAAGAGCAATGGGCTGATTTCTTAGACAAAATATGGCTTCTGTTGATGGTTATTACTGTTTACTCCTTCAGGTCTACAGTGAAAGGACACAAGGAGGAAGATATGAAAGTCTCTGCTTTGTTAAGGAAAAGAGCATTAGTAGTTTCTTATGGCAATTCACTGATGGAAAAGAGACAGTAATTTTCAAGGTTTTTAGCAGCATTAAAGAATGAGCCATGTTCTTCATTTAAAGCCTAGGAAGGTAGCAAAGATTACGACTATAATGCCCTTACTTTATTGAAAGTGTAGGCAAAGTAATTCCTTGTGTCAGGAACAACATTATTGAAAAACTGGCAAATTTGATCAAAGCTTGGGAGGGTCCACAAAATCATGGCAGAATCACCTATTTTTTTTTACTCAATATGCAACCAATAAAGATTCAATATATAAAGATGATGGATTCTTTTTCTATGGTCAGTTCTTCAATATAGTACACATCTATGTTTTGGTCAGTCACACCCCAAGTGAAGAGTCTTTGAGAGTCCATTGCATGAAGCAGTGAAGATGAAGCTGAGTTGCATTTGAGACCACAGGATGTTGAGATGTCCATGCTATGAGACATCTGTCATAGAGACTTTCATATGAGGAATGGAAGTAGCAAACGTGTGAGACAGATAACTGAAGTGCTGGTGGTTGTATGGTATTTTGATCATATTTGTATAATAAATCTTGTGTGGAATCAGAGAACAGAGCTACTACTTAACTGACCAAAAAATACCACAGAGGTTTGGAAAACTGTGGAGAGATTGGAAACAGGAATTAGTATGGAGGGGCCGAGAGAGGTTCTTTCTTTGTTTTAGATTGAGAAATGGAAGAGGTAGGAGTCACTGGTGGCTGCTCAACTGATTCTCTGATCTTTCAGGTTCTTACCCCCTTATCTGACTTCTGAATTTTCTTAATAAAGATTACTTATGCCAGGTGGTGTTGGTGCAAACCTTTAAGATCAGCACCCAGGAAGCAGTGGTAGGCAGATCTTTGTAAGTTTGAGACCAGTCTGGTGTACAAGAGCTCTTTGCAAGAGAGCCTCCAAAGCCACAAAGAAACCCTGCATCAAAAACTAAAACAAAAAATAGATTGCTTTCATTAACACTTTATGAGGTTCCTTAAAAAATATGCTCAGTAAACTAAAAGGGTAATTAAGACTTCCAGAGATAGATCAAATCATAGATTATTAAACTTATATTTTTCAAATTCTACTGAAAAGGAAACAACAGCATTGGGAGATATTAGATAAAAAAGAAACTGATAAATTAAATCAATCTATATACTTTAGAGATACTTTGAGGTCAGAGTAAAAACCAAGATATGTGTTGTATCAGGGAAGAGGTTTTGTTTTTGTTTCCATGAGGAGGGGGAGGTGGGGGGGAACCCAGTGACCATTGAAAATGAGAAAGATTATATTGAAACAAAAGAAGATTTCTTAAAACACAAAGTTGTTCATCAAACAGCAGTGACATTCAATGTAAACTAATTCATGAGACTAAAAGATGTCTTTCATTGGTTTAAATATAATTTGCCAAAACTAGAAATCTGCAAAGGTATGTTGAGGCAGGTTTTGTTTTGTCTTTCAAAAACATAATATTCTCCAATGAAGGAATGTAAAGAATGTAAAGATCACTGGTGTCCTGGGGTTCTAGGACTGTGTCTTCTAGTGAAGAGTATGTGTGTCCCTGGGTTCTCCTTTTTAGGGACAGTTTGGGTATTTTTACATGTCTAAAAGACTTTTATTTACTATGCTCATTCAAATCAGGGATCTGATTCACATATATGTTTGACCACCAATATCAAAAATATAGTAGAATGCTTTAGAATTAATGTTGATATGGCTTATCTTTTGGCACATGAAAAAGCAGGAAAAATAATAGTTTAACATGTGCAAGTCATTGGAAGCAAAGTTGTTAAAACAGGCTTCTCAAAAATTATAACTTGTGTTAAAATATTTCCTCACTAGCCTCTCTGTCAAATCCGATGACAATAAACAATGTGTTAGTTATTCCCAAATTGTGTGAAATGAATTTCATAGACTAATAAATTCTGGTGTGAAAACAAATTTAAAATTTAGTGTTTCACAGTATGTTGGGTTCATTGTTTATTCAAACAAAAGGACATATCATACTTCCTTTTGAACCTTAATGTATAGTACCTGTGCTGGTCTAAATGTGATAGCCCCCCCCCCCCATGAGTTCACATGGAATGGCACTGTTATGAGTTTGGTTTGTTGCTGTAGGTATGGAGTTATTGAAGCAAGTGTGTCACTGGTGGTGTGCATACTGAGATCTTATATATGCTGAAGCCATGAACAGTGTCCCAGACCATTTCCCATTGCCAGTGGTCAAGCTGTGTAATGCCCAGGTCCATCCATAGCACCATGTCTGCCTGCAAACTACCATGTTGCAACATGAAGATACTTAATAAAACCTCTAAAAATGAGAGCCACCCAATTAAATGTTTTTCCTTTAAGAAAAATTAGCCATAGCCAGAGTGTAGTGGTGCATGTCTTTAATCTAAGTACCCAGGATGCAGAGGCAGGTGGATCTCTTTGCGTTTGAGACCAGTCTGGTCTACAGGAGCTAGTTCCAGGACAGCCTACAAAGGCACAGGGAACCTGTTTCAAAAAGTAAAATAAAATATTAGCCATCTACATGGTGTCTCTTCATAACTATACAAACCAAAACTTGGTCAACACATGATGCATTACCCTTTAGAGAGGAAATTTAAGAAACCATGACAAGTTTCCATTATGCAAGATCATATTATACAAAGGCTTGTGAACTTGCTCATCATGTGTTATTAATAGAAAACCTAGTATTCAATTATAGCCATTCTTTATTTAATTAACATACAATAACGGCTATTTAACTCATTAACCCCACCCCCAACATCCCCAGATCTCAGAGCCCATTTGCTTGCCTGTGCTGGGCTCCCTCCCTGCCTCCATGCTGGCTCCCCCCAGTGCCCGCCCACTGCCACCGCCACCACCGCGGCACCCGATCCATCCATTCATCCATTTATTAATTTATTCATTCATTCATTTGTTTGTTCGATTTTTCATTCATGGACTCCCTGGTGGGAGCGAGCATGCAGGTGTGGGCGAGCTCGAGAATGAACACCCCCTCCGCCAATCACCATTCTTGCGCCATGCTGCTCACCAGCCTGCCCTTTGTAAACTGCATCACTGACTTGACTGCTGTCACCTGGCTGCTGCCTGCAGTCAATTCACAGGATGGCTCAGCTCTCTGAGTCACTGATTCACTGACTCACTTGCTCATTCACTTGCAAATCCAGCCTCGGGAGTCAGCAGTTCTTAGAGAAGTTTTCCTGCTTCCTGCAGAGAGCTTGCTCTGGACTACATTTCCCAGTGTGCCCTGCGCTCGCAAGCAACCACTCTTCTGCGAGCCCGCCTCTGGACTTCCTTCCCAGGATTTTAGAAGACTTAGGATACTGGTAGGATTCTTGTGATTTTTTAAGGTGGTAGAAGACACGGGAGGGAGGGGATGGAGGGCAGGGGATGAAGGGAGGGCAGGAGAGGGAGGGGGCAGTGTAATGAAGAAAGGGAGGCTGTGGAGCGATCTGCTCCATCCCCGTGCTGTGTCTCCCACGTGAGCTTTTCCTAATTCATTTTGATTTGGTACCATTTGGTTTGCTGCATCGTCAGGGAGGTTCTTTGGTGTGTAGAAACTTTTGAGTTATATCCTGTAGGACAAGGAGAAGTTCCTATGGAGACCAGGAAGGTTTCACGGTCTGAAAATTAGCCTGGGGCCAGTGCTATTGAAATGAATATTGTTGCAGATCTACAAAAGGAGTTTTTTCTTGTGTGGGAGGCATGGCCAGGAACCACAATACTGTGTCTTTAAGCACACTCTAACCCTATGGGAGGCGCTCTTGTCACTCAATCCTCACTATCCAATCAGGCCCTCCAGGAGACCTGCCAGTCAGAAGAGGTTCAGGGCTCTTCAGCTCACCAGGCTTGACTTTGAAGAGGAGACAGCGGTTTTGTTTCCTGTGATTCAGTTGCTGCTGCAAGGAGCTGAGCTGAGAGCTTAATTGATCTGGGAAAACACAAAATGGTGAGCTAGGGGATGCTGTCTTCAGATTGGGCGGAGCAGATGGTGAGGTGTGGCCAACAGTGTGGCGAGTACCCCCTCTCTCTGTGGGAAGAGTGAGGCCAGATTCCCTCTCTTGGGAAATCCCATTGGGACCATGTAAATTCTTTAACCTAGGGGGAGGTCTCTCACTAACTTTGCTTTATGGGATTAATTTGATGAGAGTATTGTGAGCAGGGCGCTGGGTATACAAACAGGTTTCTAGTCAACTTAAGCCTTTTTTTCTATTTTCTTTTTGGACTTTTGGGGACAGGTTTTCTGTGTGTAGCTTTGGAGCCAACCTGTCACTCACTCTGTTGAACAGCCTGGCCTTGAACTCACAGCCATCCACCTATCTCTGTCTCCCATGTGCTGGGATTAATGCTGTTTGCCACCGACGCTCAGCACAACTTCATATATTCTTGATGAATATATGGAAAACAGCTTGCCTAACTCAGAGATGCCTAGTTTTCCAATATTTTCTTGACATTGAACACTCTGCATTTAACATTTACATGTAGTCTCCATTAACAGTTAATTTTGGGCAGGTTTCCAGAGGCATCTCATGTGTTGGGTAGCAATCCCCTATTTCACCATAATGTAAGAGATTGGAATTGCTGATATAAAATATTTACCAATGCTTAGGAAATAGAATATATCCCGAAATAGAATTGAGCTGTGGGAGTACTGCCTCTGAAACATCCAAAGATAAGTATATTCTAACCAGCCTTATTTGGATGCCAGGATACACATTTGTTCATTACAATTGTCCAGACATTTGGCTCCAAACCATTACAAAGAATCTACCCCTGATTTACCAACAAGTCAGCAGGCCCATTCATATATTGAAGAACAGGCCTCTAACCAGACATTTGGCTCCAAACCATTACAAAGAATATACCCCTGATTTACTACAAGCCACCAAACCCATCCCCACATCAAAGAACAGGGCTCTAACAAGCTGGACAAGGAGGCATTACAGGGTCACAAAAAAACCTTTAATTCCAGTGTCATAAAATTCTAGTTTTTTTTTTCTTGAGAATTAACATAGTTTTGCCAGGTGGGCAATATGACACTAGGTAAGAATTATCTGTAAATAAAACACAGTTGTGGTAATCACTCACCTCATCAAGCAAGGCTTTCATTTCAGCCCTCAGGCAAGGGTGACTTAGTGACATCCTGGTGTGTAGGGCTTGGTACCTTTCATTGGGGCATGATGTATTGACCATAAAACAGAACTGTTTCTCTAAAATCTGCAATATGTTTGGGAGAGCTGGAAATGGTCTGGGCCCATGAACTTTTTCAAGGGTTGCTTCAAATCCTGAGAACCAAACTCTTTCCAACATATTGGGAGCTATTGTCTGTCCTAAGGTCACTGTGTCTTAAGTCAGTAAGGGTCTTGTGATATTATGTTTCCCTTATGTGGCATTGCTTGACTAGTCTCCTCCTGAATTTCTCCCATTAATGTTAGTTTTTGATAAATTCATATTGTTCTCCCATAGCCTTCCCTCCTCCCACCCCATGTATGTAGCATACAGGATGCTATTCTTCTCAAGAAGCTTAGTTAGTCTGGGGCATATCCTCTATAATACCTACACCTCCTACTTGTCTATCTTTCATATCCCCATGACCTTCACCTCAGTACACTGTCCCTGAAGAATGACCTGTTGTTTCAGGACAATGATGTACTTAAGAAATTATTTAAGGAATATCCTGGTTTTGTGATTTTATTTTACTCAAGTGCTAGTATCCATTCCTAAGGACTTGTATTTTCCTGGTTTATGCTGCTTATCTTTAAATAAATGGTACATGAAATCTTTAATGTGCTCTAATACATGTACCTAGTCTCTGGAGCACATGGCCATAAGGCCTGCTTTAACTTTTCAAAATAATTTTTGAGGTTATAAATGCATCATACTCCCATTGTATTTTCTCCCTCCAAGCTCTATTAATGACCCATTGTTTTGTAATCTGTGGCCTGCTTTTCTTTAACTCAGGTACATTTAACAGAATTACTGTGTGCAATTTACCAGCATTTGCTTGCAGGGTTTTCCAGCTCTGAGGCAATGTGTTTGCTTCACATGAAATTGAGTGTGTAATGGAATATGCACACAAAGGACCCTGTGCTTTTGATGAGGAACAGGATGTGCTAGATGACAGAGGTGGAGTTTCTACTAAAATACAAACTTTTTAGGCTAGGGCTCTGTCTACTCTGCTGTAAGGACAGAGCAGGGAGGACTACACTGTCTGAGTCATTTGATCTCTGATCACCCAGTAGGGAAGCTGCTAATATGATTCCTACCAGGGTGGCCGTAGCTAATGTGGGTTTTTTTAGGGGGCAGGTATTAGCAGTCAAGGGTACTAGTGTCAGGTAATCCATGTGTTCTTGTCATGGTTTCTTCTGCTTTTGCTGAAATGAGTTAGAAGAAGGACCACAAGCTATACCATGGTGGGTGAATGCTGATCAGAGCAGGTCTGTTGATCTATCATTTCATTTATTTATGTATTTTCTTATTGTTTGTTTTTCAAGACATGGTTTCCCTGTGTAACCATTCTGGCTGTCCTGGGACTCACCTTGTACACCAGTCTGGTATGAGCTTACAGAGATCTTACTGCATCTTGCTCCCAGGTGCTGTTATTAAAGGCATGTGCCACCCCCAACACCCAATTAGCTTTCAATTCTGTTGGAAATTGAACAGAACATGAGCCTGTGTATAGTTTTGTTGGTACATATGTTGACCTGAGCATTGGCTTTTGTCCTACATGACTCCCAGTATGGATTTACTGGGAGACTCTGCAGCCCTGGAATGGGGGATATAATTCTTGCAGTACCACTATCCAGTGTTCACATATGGGCAGTGCTTCTGGTTGCAGTGGGACGAAATATCAGAAAACTGATGGTCAGGTTTCTAGTAGTTCTTAATATTGCATTCCTTTTTCAGGGTTGTATTAAAAATATTGCAAATAGTTTAGGAATTTGTGGAACATTGGCGATGTGGATTGTCTTTCATGTATACATAATTAGAATGCTTGTTACTTGCTGCTGTAACTAAACACAATGATGCGATTCAGTGAAGTTTAGTTCCAGGGAAGAAAAGAAGTTTCTGATGTGCAGAGATTTCTCAAGAGCACATGGTGCTATACAAGTATATTCAGCAGATTCCATGTTATATGTCATAGGCCATGGAATTTGGGAGCATTTCTTTCCTTTTGAAAATTTAAATTAGAAACTAGTTTATTTAAATTAGAAACTAGTTTATTTTACATGTCAATCACATTTTCATCACCCCCTACTCCCCTGCCCCTCACTGACCCCCTACTGTAATCCCTTCTGCTCCCCAGTGAGGGTGAGGCCTTCCACAAGTTATCTTCAAAGTCTGTCATATCATTTGGAGCATGGCTTAGCCCATCCCCCCAGTCTCTAGGCTGAGAGAGTGTTTGTTTATGTGTAAAGGTCTCCCAAAGTCCATTCATATGCTAGGGATGAATTCTAATTTGGACAACAGGACCCATACATTGCCCAGGCCTCCTAACTGACACCCATGTTCAGGGGGCCTCAATCAGTCCTATGCTGGTTTCCCAGCTATCTGTCTGTGGTCCATCAGCTCCCGCTTGGTCAGGTCAGCTGTTTCTGTGAACACCTTCCATCTGGTCTTGACCCATTTTCTCATCACATTTCCCTAATGCCAGATTTCTCTTTAAATGTATAATGGCTTCATCTATTATGGGATATTTTTTCTTGTTATTCTCTATTCTTCTCCTGTCTTAAATTTCCTGCTTCTTCAAGTCATCTTCTCCCCTTTCATTCTACTAACTCTTTCTCCCCTCCCTCCTTGGTCCCAATTAGCTCAGGAAATCTTGTCCCTTTCCCCTTCTCTGGGAGGCCATGTATATCTCTCTTAGGATTCTCTTTGTTTCCCAACTTCTCTGGTGGTGTGGATTGTAGACTGTTAGTCTTTTGTTCCATGGCTAAAACCCATATATAATAGAGTACATACCATGTTTTTCTTTTTGTGCTGGGCTACCTTCCATCCATTTGCACGTGAATTTTAAGATTACATTATTTTTCCTGCTGAGTAGTTATTAATAGAAAACCTAGTATTCAATTATAGCCATTCTTTATTTCATGTAACATACAACAACAGGAATTTAAATAAATGTGTTGACAGCACAACAAATAATATTATGATCATGCATCTACAACTACCTTTTATTTTTGTGATCCATATAAAATGTTTAAAAAAGTGTTATTACAAATATTTCAACACCATACTTAGAACATTTGTAACTATGTACAAAAATGTTGTTTAAAATTCACTGTGTTACTGGTAGCTGAAAAATTACTTTAATAGGTATTATTTCAGCTTCCAGACTTGGAGACAAAGCATTAAAAAAATTTAGAGATATACTCGCTAACATGTATCTAAATTAGAAAAATTTTCAAGAAAATATTGATACTGATTTCATAGAAATATTTGTAAGAGGAAAATCCACATAGGAATATAAACAATGTAAAATTACTTCCACTTTTAGTTCTCTTGAACTTATGTAAATATGCAGACAAGTTTTTTGGAAGATGCCTCTTGAATAAAAACTGTCATGATTTGAATAATGAGCTAATGGTATAGAATGCAATATTTTACTAGAATTTGTTTTAAAATATTCAAATATTCACTAATCTATACAGAATGAGTTACTATCTGGAGCTTCTTAAGAGATTTAATAGAATTTGTATTAAAATATTCAAAATGTATTACTCACTAAACTATACACTATGAGATTTACTAGCTAGACCTTTTTATGAGGCAAAATTGTATTAAACTATATTTGTACATCTCTCTCTCTCTCCTTCTCTCTCTCTCTCTCTCTCTCTCTCTCTCTCTCTCTCTGTGTGTGTGTGTGTGTGTGTGTGTGTGTGTGTGATTGAGAAATATTTTGCTATCATATTCACTATGTGTTCCAAATTGGCTTGAATTCAAGGACATCTCCCTGTCTCTGCTTCCATAATCATCTAATTTCATACATGAGAACTATTTGACACACACTACTAGCAGACACCATAAAAACACTTTAAGAGATATTGTCCTGTACCTCGGGATCTCTGTGAGATTAAGATGGACACTTAAATGTATTTTGGAAAATTCAGAGTTGGAATCAGAGTTGGAATTTTACTTTGAGACCGGGTTTCTCTACATATCTATTGCTGACTTTAACTCAGATTGCAGGTGAGGTTGACACAAATCCACAGAACTTTGCTTGTCTCTCATCCCCAGTTATTGGAATAAATGGTGTGTGCCAAAACATCATATTATGATTTTAATATTTATTTATTTACTTCTGTCTCTTTGTATGCATGCGATTCTTTTTTAAATTTATTTATTAGTTCTAGTTAGAGAACAAGCTTGTTTCACATGTAAGTCCCTTCTTGCTCTCCCTCCCCTCAATCCCATCCCTCCTCCTCCACCCCCAACCTACCCCCTACCCCATCCACCCACTACCCCCAGGCAGGGTAGGGCCCTCAACGGGGGCTCTGCAAAGTCCACCAAATCTTCCTGTGCTGGTCCTGGGCCCTTCCCCTTGTGTTCAGGGCCAGAGTGTAACCCTTCATGTGGGATGGGCTCTCAAAGTCCATTCTTGCACCAGGGAAAAATACCAATCCACCAACAGAGGCTCCCTGGAGTGCAAAGGCCTCCTTATTGACATCCATGTTCAGGGGTCTGGATCAGTCTTGTACTGGCCTCCCATACAGCATCTGGGGTCGACGTGCTCTCCCTTGTTCAGGCCAACTATTCCTGTGGGTTTCTCCAACCTGGTACAGACCCCTTCACTCTTCATTCCTCCCTCTCTTCAACTAAATTCCTGATTTCAGCTCAGTGTATATCTGTGGATGTCTGCCTCTGCTTCCATCAGACACTGGATGAGGGCTCTATGTCTGAAATTCATATATGAGTGAGTACATACCATGTTTGTCTTTTTGTGACTGGGTTACCTCACTCAGGATGGTTTCTTCTAGTTCCATCCATTTGCCTGTGAATTTCAAGATTCCATTACTTTTTTTTCTGCTAAGGAGTACTCCATTGTATAAATGTACCACCTTTTCTCAATCCATTATTCATTTGAGGGGAATCTAGGTTGCTTCTAGATTCTGGCTATTACAAAAAATCCTTCTATGAACATGGTTGAACATATGTCCTTGTTGTATGAACATGCACTATTTGGGTATATACCCAAGAGAGGAATGGCTGGATCTTGAGGTAGACTGATTGCCATTTTTCTGAGCAACTGCCATACTGATTTCCATAGTGCATGTATGTGATTCTTTATGTGTCAAAACTGTGCATGGGTGTCATGGTTTGGGTAGGAATATCAGAGAAAAATTTGGGTGTTTGCTTTTATAGATAGCATTGTGAAACAGGGATTCTAGGTTGCCATACCACATAAATAAACTTGGCAGGATTTCTTCTGTCTGCATTTTATCTGTCATCAAATTCATTGCATTATAGACATGTACTGTAGCAACTGTGTTTAGAATGCAAAAGAGAAGGGATGCTTGTAAGGTGAGTACTTTATC
Source organism: Cricetulus griseus (assembly GCF_003668045.3). Lineage (NCBI taxonomy): Eukaryota > Metazoa > Chordata > Mammalia > Rodentia > Cricetidae > Cricetulus > Cricetulus griseus. The sequence continues at coordinate 6,119,540 of NW_023276808.1, forward strand.
TGGTAAACCATTTTCACAGTTCTAAAATTTATTAAGAAGAAATTTTTGGAGTGATTCTATTTTGAGACAGTCTCTTTCTAAACCTGTCTGGACTGGAATGCATTATGTAGTAGATAGGCTAGATCTGGAATTTACAGAGATCTCCTGTTCTGCCTCATGCTGAAACACATCAGCAAAAAAAGGGATTTTTATCATGGATTTAATACAAATATTACTAGGAAGATTGAAATTTGGGAAAGTGTCATCTTATGATGGCAAACCACACTTATTAGTTAGTACAAAGTCCTTTGACAGTTATGGGGAGTTTCTAAGTTACATTTCAATGGGTTCTTAGGTAGTCCTCTCCCTCTCTCTCTCTCTCTCTTTCTCTCTCTCTCTCTCTGTGTGGTCATGTTTCTCTCTCTCTCTGTGTGTGTGTGTGTGTGTGTGTGTGTGTGTGTATCTTTCTATGTGTATCTCACTGTCTACATCTATTTGTCTCTGTCTCTGTCTGTCTCTATGCTTTTCTTTGGTAAAAAGGTCATAGGTCAGTTCCTTCTTAGACTCGACTAAGATTCTGTTTTAATAAGGTAAAAACTTGAGTCTGAAGACTTCTGCACTATGCCTTACTCTATATGAGGTTCAAAATTCTGTCCTTGTAATCCTCAGAAAATTGCTGCTTACATCTGGGAAAGGAGTAAACCATACTCAAAGTTTTTTTTTTTGGCATCAAACATGGCTCGTTTGCCTATGATTTGAGAGCTTACTTCAAGGGCTTGATGTATTGACAATAAAACAGAGCTCTTTCTCTAAAATGAACAATATGTTTGGAAGTGCAGGTAATGGTCTGAGGCCAGGGATTTTTGGAAGGTTTGCTTCAAATCCTGAGAACCCAACATATGGAGCTATTGGTGCCTGTCCTAAGGCCACCATGTCTATTGTCAGTAATGTTCTTGAGATACCCTTTTTTCCTTGTGTGGCACTTTTTGAGTATTATCCTCCTGATTTTTTCCCATTATATGTATTGTCCCATTTCATTCTATCCTCCCACCCCATTTAAGTAGTATGCAATATGCTATCCTGTTTTTTTCAGGGGGTGTGGTTCGAGACCGGTTGTCTCTATGGCCTTGGAGGCTGTCCTGAATGTAGGTATTCTAGACCATGCTGGTCTTGAACTCACAGAGATCTTCCTGAGTAAGAATCCTGAGTGGTGGGTTTAAAGGTGTTGGCCACCACTGCCCAGGAGGAAGCTACTCTTCTTAAGAAGCTTAGTTAGCTGGGTACATTTCCTCTGCAATACCTAGCCAACAAAGCATTTATCTTTTCTACCTTCTACATTTTCTACCTTTCAAATTCCTTACAACCTTCAAATCAGGACCCTGTCTCTGAATAATGACCTGTTTTTTTCAGGGCAATGGGGTATTTGAGAATTATTCTAGGAATATCCTGGCTGTGTGATTGTATTTTACTTAACTGCTAGTATCCACTTCTAAGGACTGGTATTTTTCTGGTTTATGGTGGTGTTCGTATTTTTAAAAAATGTATGAGAAATCTTTAATGTGCTCTAATACTAGTCTCTGAAGCACATGGCCATAAAGCCAGTTTCAAATTTTCAAAATAAATTTTAGATTACAAGTGCATCATATTCACCTTTTCTTTTTTTACCTGCAAGACCTGTCATTAACCTACTATTTTCTAATTCATGTCCTGTTTTTCTTCCACACAGTAACCACAGTTACTATGTGAATGTGACCTGTGTTTCATTGCATGGTTTTCCAGCTCAGAGGCAATGGGTTTGCTGCAAGGACATTGAGTGTGTAATGGACTGTGCACATAAAAGACCCTGTGCTTTGCATTAGGAACAGGATGTGCTCTAAGAGAGAGGAGGAATGTCTACTAAAATACAAACTTTCTAGAATATGGCTCTGTGTATTTGCTGGAAGGACAGACCTGGAAGAACTGTGCTGTCTGAGTCATTTGATCTCTCATCACTCAGTAGGGAAGCTGCTAATATGAGTCCTAGCTGGGTGGCCCTAGCCAATGTGTGATGGGTTTGGGCTCATAGAGCAAGGAAAGGGCCAGTCCAGCAGGTCTCTTCCTGGGGCTGAGCAGGATGGTGAGTTTTAGATGACTCACAACCTCACACTTCAGAGTTATCAGGGGGTCAGGGAGGGAGCAGAAACATACACTGAGTAGGGACTTGTTGAAGCTGTATCTTGACTTATTCCAACATTCAGGAACTTATATATGGTTGAGGTGGGGGATTGGAATCTTAGGATGGGGTATGGTGACATGGGGAGTAGGGGCCAATAATATTCCATCAATCTGGTATGTAGCTGTCTTACATCAGGTCTTGCCGAGTCACTGCCATGTGGAGGTAACAGACCAGAGAAAAGTCACCAAACTATATTCAGGTTAGGACGGTTATACTGTTGCTCACATATGAGCCATACATGCAAGACAGACTAAGGAAGTTCCACTGGGTCTCCCATCTGAGCCTTTTTAGGACCAAGAGATGTGATGTTTTGGGGAGGTTATCTTTTAGGAATACTCGGGGGAGGTAAGTTGTGAGTCCATTTTATTGGAAAAACTTTTCCCAACTGTTTACTTTGAGATACTGTCTCTCTTTGAAGTTGAGGCATGTTTCTTGTATTCAGCAGAAGGATGGATTCTGTCTTCATATACATTCTGCTAGTCAGTGTCTTTTTATAGGAGTTAAGATCATTAATATTGAGGGATATTAATGACCATTGATTGATTGTTCATTCTTGTTGGTTTTGGATTTTTTGTGGTATTTTGATAATATTTTGATAAAGTTGGATTGGCATCAGATAGCAGAGCTAGCCATTAACTGACCAAAAATACCAAACAGGTTTGGAGAATTGTGAAGAGATTTGAAACTGGACATAGTAAGGTGGGGCTGAAAGAGGGTCTTCCTGTTTTTCAGATGGAGGAATGGAAGAGGTAGTTTTCACTGGTGGCTGCTCCCTTACTCACACAAAAGGACATATCATACTCCTTGTGAACCTTAATGCATAGTACCTGAACTAGTCTGAATGTAATTTCTCCCCATAAGCTCATAGGGGATGGCACTGTTATGAGGTTGGTTTGTTGCTGTAGGTATGGACTTGTTGAAGGAAGTAAGTCACTGGGGGTGTATAATGAGATCTTATATATGCTGAAGCCATGAATAGTGTCCCAGACAACTTCCCATTGCCAGTGGTCAAGATGTGTAATGCCCAGCTCCTTCTATACCACCCTTTCTGCCTGCATGTACCATGTTGTAACATGACGATACTTAATATAAAACCTCTGAAAATGCAAGCCAGGCAAATTAAAAGTCTTTCCTTTAATGAATTAGTCATTGCCAGAGTGTGGTGGTGCATGCCATAATGCCCGATACATCCATTCATCTGTTAATTAATTAATTTATCCATTCATTCATTTGTTCGATTTTTCATTCGTGGATTCCAGGGTGGGATCGAGCATGCAGGTGTTGGCGAGCTCAAAAATGAACACCCCCTCCCCCCATCACAACACTTTCCCCACCCTGCTTGACACCTCCCACTTCCTGAAGTGCATCACTGACGTGACTGCTCCCCACCTGGCTGCTGCCTGCATTAAATTCACTCCTTAACTAAGCTCTCTCAGTCACTGATTCACTGATTCACTAGCTCATTCACTTGCAAAGGCAGCCTGGGGAGCCAGAGGTTCCTAGAGAAGTTTTCCAGCTCCCTGAAGAGAGCTGGCTTGGCACTGCATTTCCCAGTGTGCCCTGCACTCCCAATCAACAATGCTTCCATCCTCCTGCCTCTAGGCTTCCTTCCTGAGATGTTAGAATCCTTAGGACTCTTACTTGTGATTTTTTACAGTGGTGGAAAACAGGGCAGGGACTGGAGGGAGGGCAAGAGAGGGAGGCTGTAGTGTAATGAAGAAAAGGAGGCTGTGGAGCGATCTGCTCCATCTATGTGCCGTGTCTGCCACGTGGACTTTTTCTAATCCATTTTGATTTGGTATGATTTGGTTTGCTGCATCGTCAGGGAGGCTCTTTGGTGTGTAGAAACTTTTGAATTATATCCTAGAGGACAAAGGGAAGTTCCTATGGAGACCAGGAAGATATCAGGGTCTGCAATCTGAGCCTGAGGCCAGTGCTATTGAAATGCATATTGTTGCAGATATACAGAAAGGTTTGTTTCTTGTGTGGGAGGCATGGCCAGGAACCACAATACTCTTTCTTTAAGCACACTCTAACCCTATGGGAGGTGCTCTTGTCACTCAAGCCTCACTATCCAATCAGGCCCTCCATGAGACCTACCAGTAAAAAGAGGTGCAGGGCTCTTCCTGTCACCAGGATTGACTTTGCAGAGGAGACAGCAGTTTTGTTTGCTGTGGTGCAGTTGCTGCTGCAGGGAGCTGAGGTGAGAAATTCAGTAATCTGGGAAATCACAAAATGGTGAGCTAGGGGATGCTGTCTGCAGATGGGGAGGAGCAAGTGGTGAGTCCTCCCTGTATCTGTGGGGAGAGTGAGGTCAGATTCCCTGTCTTGGGAAATCCCATTTGGCCCATGTAAGTTGTTCCACCTAGGAAGAGGTCTCACACTAACTTTGCTCTGTGGGGTTAATTTGATCATAGTATTGTGAGCAGGGAGCTGCGTATATGAGCATGTTTCTAGTCAACCTAAACATTTTTTTTTCTTTTTGGAATTTTGGAGATATGGTTTCTGTGTGTAGCTTTGGAGACTATCCTGGCACTCTCTGTTGACCAGTCTGGCCTTAAACTCACAGAGATCCACCTTGTCTCTGCCTCCCAGATTCTGGGATTAATGGTATTTGTTATCAATGCCTGGCACAAGTTCAACATTCTTGATAAATATATGGAAAGCAGCTCGCCTAACTCAGAGATGCCTAGTTTTCCAGTATTTTCTTGATATTCAACACTCTGTATTTAACATGTAATCTCAATTCATAGTTAATTTTGTTCAGGTTGTCCAGAGGCATCTCATGGGTTGATAGCAATCCCCTAATATGCCATAATATAAGAGAGTAGAATTGTTGATATAAAGGATTTACCAATGCTTAGGAAATAAAATGTCTCCCAAAATAGAATTGAGCTGTGGGAGGACTGCCTCTGAAACATCCAAAGATAAGTATATTCTAACCAGCCTTTTATGAATGCTAGGATACATATTTGTTCATCAGGATTGTCTAGACATTTGGCTCCAAACCATTACAAAGAATCTAACCCTGATTTACCACAAGCCACCAGGCCCATCCCAATATCAAAGAACAGGCATCTAACAACCTGGACAAGGAGGCATTATAGGGTCACACACACACACACACAAAAAAACAACTTAAATCCCCATGTCATAAAATTCTAGTTTTTTTTTCTTGAGTATAAACATAGTTTTGTCATGTGGACAATATGACACCAGGTAAGAATTATTTGTAAGCCAGGTTTTGGTGGCACATGTCTTTTATCCCAACACTCGGGAGGCAGAGGCAGTCGAATCTCTGTGAGTTCGAGGACAACCTGGTCCCCAGAGCGAGTGCCAGGATAGTCTCCAAGGGTACACAGAGAAACCATGTCTGGAAAAACCAAGAAAAGGAATCATTTGTAAATAAAACACAGTTGTGTCAATAACTCACCTCATCAAACAAGGCTTTCATTTCACCCTCTGGCAGGGGTGACTTAGTAACAGGCTGGGGTCTGGGGCTTGGTAGCTTTCATTGGGGCTGATGTATTGACAATAAAACTGAGCTGTTACTCTAAAATCTACAATATGTTTGGGAGAACTGGCAATGATTTGGGCCCATGAAGTTTTTGAAGGGTTTCTTCAAATCCTGAGAATCAAACTCTTCCCACCATATTAGGAGCTATTGTCTGTCCTAAGGCCACTGTGTGTTAAGTAAGTAACAGTCTTGAGATATTCTGTTTACCTTTTGTGGCATTGCTTTATTAGTCTCCTCCTGAATTTTTCCCATTATATGTTAGTTTTTGATAAATTCATATTGTTCTCACATAGCCTACCCTCCTCCCACCCCATTTATTTAGCATACAGGATGTTAGTCTTCTCAAGAAGCTTAGTTAGTCTGGGTAATATCCTCTACAATACCTAGCATTTATCCTTTATACCTTCTACTTGTCTACCTTTCATGCCCCCTATGACCTTTACCTCAGGACCCTGTCCCTGTTGTTTCAGGACAATGATGAACTTAAGAAATTATTAAAGGAATATCCTGCTTGTGTGATTGTATTTTACTCAAGTGCTAGTATCCACTCCAAAGGACTTGTACTTTTTTGGTTTATGGTGTCTATATTTAGAGAAATGGTACAAGAAATATTTAATGCACTCTAATACAAGTCTCTAGTCTCTGGAGCACATGGCCATAAGGCCTGTTTCAACTTTTCTAAATAATTTTTGAGATTATAAATGCATCATACTCCCATTGTGTTTTTTGCCTCCAATCCCTATTAATACTCCAGGGTTTTCTAATCTGTGTCCTCCTTTTCTTTAACTCAGGTACTGTGTAACAACAGTTACTGTATGGATGTGCACTTAAATGTCTAGACATTTGCTTGCAAATAGTTACAAATCAGCCACCACTGATTTACAACCACCCATAAGAACAATTTTCATATCAAAGTATAGGAGTGTAAGAAGCTGCTCAAGGAGCCATTATGAGGTCAAAAGCAACCTTAATGCAGGCTTGCCATAAAGTTCCAGTTTTCTTCTTGAGAAAGGCAGAGTTCTACTAGGTGGACAGTAGGACACCAGGTGACAACTATTTGAAATGTAAAGCTCTGTTGTGTTAAGGACTTGTCTAATCAAGCAAGGCTTTAATATAGGCCACAAGGCAGGGAGGGGTTAACATTCTTGGGATAGCTAGAGACAGCCTGGAGCCTAGGCTTTGGGAACATTCCCTAAGTACCTGATGTGTTGAGAATAAAACAGAGCCTTGTCTGAAACCAGGAATTTGCTTGGGAAAACTGGTAATGTTCTAGATCAAGGCATTTGTGGAGCATTTGTTTCAGATCTGGAGACAGGGATGAGTGGTTTTGAAATTTGTGTAAGTGATACTGAAATTCATGTCTCTGCAGTTTTTTTAAAATGTCCAGGTGTGGAGAGGAAGCCAGGGCAAGGGACCCCTATGCTGTGTCTTTAAGCACACTCTAACCCTTAAGGAAGTGCTCTTGTCACTCAAGTTTCACTTGCCAATCAGGGACACCAGGCTAAACTGCCAATCACAAGTTACAACAAGTTACAGATCATTTCTTGGAGACACACGGCAGGCGTGGTTTACAGCAGAACAGGAGCCAGTGGATTGATTGCTGTGTTGTGAATTCTGTTGTAGGGGTTTGTGAATGAGGATGTATGAGCCAAGAAGTCACAATTTGGTGATGCTACCCCAAGATGGGGAAGACTGAATTAGGAGGCATGGGAGGCCATGTGGCAGGCCCTCCTGGAGGCTGGGTGGGAACCTCCTGCCACACTCATCGTTCTGTGAACACTCCTTTGATCCTAGAAACAACCCAGAACATGGTGATGGCCAATGGATACTTCAATCTGTGGGCTACATTTGTGGAAAGCATTTCAATCAGGGAGCTTTGTGTAGAAACATCTTTGTATTCATCACCAATCTCCTTTTGTGGCATGTGGAAGGAAAATTGCCAAATTTGTAAAGGCCTAGTTTCTTCAGTGTCTTCTAGAAGGTTTTCACTTCACATTTAACATTTAGTTATAAGATCCATTTGGAGTTAATTTTGTCATGCTGTAAATCACATTTTTTGAGACAGGGTTTCTCTGTGGCTTTGGATGCTATCGTGGAACTACCTCTTGTAGACCAGGCCTGTGTGGAACTCAAAGAGGTCCACCTGCCTCTGTCTCCAGAGTGCTCGGATTAAAGGCGTGCACCACCACTGCCCAGCATTTTCTGCTTTTTCATATTTATTTATTTTTCATTTTTTTGTTTGTTTCTATTCAGGGTTTCTCTATTGCCTTGGAGACTGTCAGGGAAATAGCTCTTGTAGAATAGGCTGTTCATGTACTCACAGAGATCTACCTGTCTCTGCCTAAGTGCTGGGATTAAAAGTGTGCACCACCACTGCCTGGCTGCTTTTCATTTTTTTAAAGATTTATTTATTTATTTATTTATTTATTTATTATGCACACAGTGTTCTGTCTGCATGTATGTCTGCAGGCCAGAAGAGGGCACCAGATTTCACTACAGATGGTTTTGAGCCACCATGTGGTTGCTGGGAATTGAACCTGTGACATTTGAAACAGCAGGCAGTGCTCTTAACCACTGAGCCATCTCTGTAGCCCCTACTTTTTGTTTTTTGAGTCTTAATTTTTCTATATAGCTTTGGAGCATTACCTGGAACTTGCTCTGTATAACAAGCTAGACCTAAACTCATAAGAGATCTGCCTGGCTCTGCCTACCGAGCACTGGGATTAAAGGCTTGAGTCATTAAAGACAGGAAGGGAAGGAGGGAAAGCAGGGGAGGAAGGAAAGCGAGGGAGCAAAGGGAGGCTGTGGATAAGAAGGCCTTCAATCTGTTCCCATGCTCCATCTCCCACATGAGCTTTTTGTAATTAGTTTTGATTTGGTCGGATTTGTATCCCTGCATCCTCAGACACTTTTATTGGTGTCAGTTCTATCCAGGAGTACAAGGGGATATTCCCTTCCTGGAGACCAGGAAGATAGCAGGGTCAGCAATCTGAGCCAGGGCACAGTGCTATTGAAAGGCATATCATTGCAGATCTAGAAAAGAATTTTCTTATGTGTTTATGGCCAGGAACAAGAATACTGTGTCTTCAAACATACTCTAACCCTATGGGAGCTGCTCTTATCACTTAAGCCTCACTATCCAATCAGGCCCTCCATATTACCTGCCTGTCAGAAGAGATGCATGCCTCTACCTGTCACCAGGTTTCAGGCTTGACTTTCAAGAGGAGACAGTGGTTGTGTCTTCTGTGGTGCAGTTGCTGCGGCAGGGACTTGAGCTGAGCTTCAGTGATCTGGGAAACCATAAGATGATGAGCTAGGGAATATTGTCTGTATATGGGGAGGAGCAGATAGTGAGGTGTGGCAGATAGTGTGTTGGGTTTTCCCTGTATCTGGGTGGGAAACAGCAGACAGATTCCCTGTATTGTGAAATATGTGTTCTTTGTAAATTATTCCACCTAGTGGGTGGTTTGCCAATAACTTTGTTCTGTGGTCTTCATCTGATCAGAGAATTGGGAGGAGGGAGCTGTGTGTAGGAGAAATTTTCTCGTTAACTTCAACATTCTTGATGTATATATGGAAAGGAGGTTTCCTAATTGTGGCCTATTTTTCTAGTCTTAAAATTCAACACTTTGCATTTAACATTCACATGCAATAGACATCTATAGTTAATTGTGTGCAGGTTGTCCCGAGGCATCTTATGTGTTGGGTAGCCTTGCTGTCTTGTTGAATATGTCCTTTGTCTTACAGAAATTTCTCAGTTTCAGGAGGTCCCATTAATTAAGTCTTGATCTCAGTATTTGTGCTACTGTTGTTATGTTCAGGAAGCTTTCTACTGTACAAATTCAATGAGGGTACCTTCTATGTTCTCTTCTATGTGGTTCAGTGTGGCTTGATTTATGTTGAGCTCTTGAACACATTTGTTTTTTGTTCTTGTTATGTGTGCTCGGATTAAAGGCGTTATGTGTGTTTTTTTGTTGTTGTTTTGGATTTTAAGACATGGTTGCTCTGTATTGCTTTAGAGACTCTCCTGGAACTAGCTCTGTTGACCAGGCTGGCTTTGAACTCACAGAGTTCTGTCTGCTCATGCCTCCCGTGTGCTGGGATTAAAGGCATGCACCACCAATGCCTGGCTTCTTTGATCCATTTGGGCTTATGTTTTGTGCATGGTGATAATTATGTAACTCTCTGCAGTCTTTTAAATGCCAGCATCTAGTTATGCCAGCAATATTTGTTGAAGATGCTTTCCTTTATCATTGTGTAATTTTAGCTTCATTGTCCATCATTCTAGTGTTCGTAGTTATGTGGGTGCACATTATGGTTTTCAATTTGATTCCATTGGTCTATCTGTCTTTTAGATTATTTTTCTATATTGTTTTGTGATTGATCATCAGTGGAGTTTTATTTATCTGAAACAAAGGGAATTATAAGGAGATGCTGATCCATAGCAAGAGATCACCTCCACTTCTGGATAGCTCTCTGGAACATGGCACTTCTTTTTTGAATAAATATTCGTAACTCGGGGGTCACACACAACAGTTCAAGTGTTGTTTGAGGTAATTTTTGAAAGTTGTGGAGCCTGTGTTTATTTATTATTCTTACATACTCATAGGATTATAGGGATCTGGGTAACATTGGTCAACATCACACTTTTCCTTCCTATGTGTTTTTTGCTCTTTTGATTAAAAGTTGACAATATTTTTCCTGCCTTATTTCTTGGCTTTTTCTCCCCTATCCCATCATTCTTTGAAAATATTTTACATACTTCTGAATTTTGTATCTTTGTGACAAAAATATACCTCATATTATGTGAATCTGTATACTGATTTTCTGTAATCTATAGTGGTAACCTAGTTATATTCACTTTCTTAAGAATATTGGACCATCCCCAGTTTGTCTTAATAACATTTCTAATGTTATTTCCTGAAGGTTTTGTTTTTTTGGGGAACGTTGCTGTGGAAAGGCAGTTTTAGCGTTTTTTGTCTTTATCTTATATGCTTGCCTCTTCCTATTGCCTGGCATACTGTGTTTTCCAGTTTTTGCTATCTTTATGTTGGAGTCTTTGCTGCTTAAATGACTTTATATGATTAATGCATTGGCTTTGAATTTTTATTACCTTCTCATATATCACAATTAGCCTCAGGTATCAACAGGATAGGGTCATCTGAGCAAACATCAATTGAGTGTTTTCTTAGATCAGAATGTATGATTTCTGCCTGAAATACATTGTGTTGATGTGGGTAGAAGAATTCCACTGAGTTAGCAGTGTCTCTTAGCAAATGGGCTTGGCCTGCTAAAGAGAACTAGCTGAATACAAGACACTGAATAGGCAAAAGAGAAAATGAAGAAACAATGTCCCACATGTTTTCCTTCAGTGCCTGACTTGAGACTCTCTCCTAAGATCCCAAAAAGATAGACATTGGCCTAAGTGTAACAACAAAATCAGTGCATTACCAGAGTAGCTTTTACTTAAATAATTTAATCACAGTGACAGTATTTCATTCATCCTTTTCTGGAAATATTTCATGGATTAATTTATTTCAAATATCAGGACTTCTATAATCTTAATAAAGTTGGTCTTAATTGTGCTTCAACTCTGTTGGAATACTCATGACTTGCTGTAGTAGGATTGTTGGAAGCTGGTAGTGACTTATTGCTCTGGTAGTTGTTTTTGTTATTAGACTGGTGTCCAGTTATCTTGTTTTGAGGTGATTGTGGGTCCAAGTGCTAATTTCTTTGTTTGAAATTGTAAAAAGGGAAGAGAAGAGAGAACCTGGTAAGAGTGTTGAAAAGACATGGAGAGAGTGGGAGAGTTCTGTGGACTTGTGTCCATATGGACTTCTGGTACATGGTATACCCTTTGTTTGAGAACAGGGTTTCCACTAAAGTTTGAGGCCACAACATATAAATAAGGAGGAAATTGGATTGTAAATAGTGTTTGGGGTTATTGAAAGAATAGAGAAGATCCACTAGAGAGAACCAATGTGTATTTTTATAGCTAGCATGAACTCTGGTCCAGAAGTGTGTCTTTGCCTCAGTTTGCCTACCTGTTTTTCTGACTTATGTGGCCTACACATGAGCAGAGAATATTAATCCAATTTGATGGTGGTGACATGGCTTTTTGGGTGGCAACTAATTATATTTTGGAGGAATCTGTTTGGAAATAAAGGTACTGTTGAAGCTTCATGAGCTGCTGTCCCACATTACCTATTATTCTGGCTGGTTTGACATGCACATGAGAAAAGGATGTCTCCCTTAGTTAGGGGATGAAATACGGCAATATTCCTCTTATTTTGAATGGGAATATATCCTATGCTGGTGTATGCTGGAAATCCTAAATTACTTATTTGATTATACAATATGTGCCAGTCAAGGCATTGTCTTGAGTATCAGAAGAAGATTTGGAAATTTATGCTTTTTGGGCTGTTATATGTTATGAGAATCAAAGAATTTGTAATAAATACAAAGCTTTCCCTACCTCCACTCCTTCCAGCCCTCTCCCCAATATTCATACTCCCAAATCCACTGATACTCTGTTTCCCTGCAGAAAAGAGAAGGCCTCCCAGGGATACCAACCTAACACATCATGACAAGGTGCAATAACGCTAGGCACAAACCCTCATACAAGACTCACCAAGGTAACTGAGTAGAAGGAAGTGTCCCAAGAGCAGGCAAGAGTCAGAGACACCACAGGAGCTATTGGTAGGAATCTCACAAACAAACCAAGCTAAACAACTAAAGCGTTTTTGCAGAGTTCCTGCCACAATCCTGTGCAGGCTCCATGATGGCCTCCTGACTTTCTCTGATCAACCTATGAGCCTTGTTAGTTCATTCTGTGTGACATTTTCTCCTGTTTTCTGGCATTAGGGAAATTTCCAGAGATATGCAAAGATGACCCCAAATAAAATTCTAAGCTATAGTGAAGAGGCTATCCTAAATGCCCTTCCCAAATAATGAGATTGATAACTATCTTATATACAATCCTAGAGCCTTCAGCTAGCAGCTGAAGACACCCACAACTAAGCACTGAGCCGAATGTCTGGAATCCAGTTGTAGAAAATGAGGTGTAATGAGCAATGTGCTCATGACCAGGCTGGGGAACCCCAAAGAATTAGTTGACCTTAAAAAGGTGGAGCTCGTTGATTTCATACTGACAGTTCATAACCAGCATATGACAGAACTAGGCCTGCTGAACCTGGGTCTCAGTTAGGAGTGTTGAGCATTATTTGGGGCAGCTAATTATGGAACAGTATTTATCACTAAGGTGGGAATGGACATTGGTAGGCAATTCCCCATAGAGGGAAACTCTCTCAGCCTAGACACACTGTGGAGGGCCTAGGCCCTGCCCCACACGATGGGATGAATTTTGATGATCCCCCATGGAAGGCCTCGCCTTTTCTGTTGAGGGGAAGTGGGATGGGGTTCGATGTGGGGTATTTGAAAATGGGAGGGACATTGAATTAGGATTGGTATATAAAGTAAGAATTTTCTAATTCAAATTTTAAGAATTAGAATACATTAAAAGATCATATTCATCAAATTGTAGAAACCTTAAGTTCACCAGAACCAGAAGTCTGAAGTAGTAATTAACCTTCAGCAATTCTTTCTTGCCTTGAATGTTTACCTTATCTATCTATAGGTTCTATCCCAAACCTTCCACATTACATCAGCTGTGCTCATATCTCGATCTTAAATGATAGAAAACAAAGACGATAATGACTAAATATCATATCCTGAAAATAAAAACACATATAAACATCTTAAAAAGGAGACTCTGACCTCATCCTTAAAAGGAAAATAGACCTGTGAAATCAATGTGAGATAAATTTGCTCTAAAGAATGTGTTAGTTACATTTATAAATTACTCAAATCTTGGATATGCATTTTTTTGTTTTTTTCGAGACAGGGTTTCTCTGTATAGCTTTGGCGCATCTCCTGGCACTCGCTCTGGAGACCAGGCTGGCCTCGAACTCACAGAGATCTGTCTGCCTTTGCCTCCCAAGTGCTGGCATTAAAGGTGCGCGCTACCAATGCCTGGCTGGATATGCATTTTACATTAAATTATTAAGAGTACATTTCAATGAAATATGAGCTGGGTACTGGAGATTATCATCAGAAGCATTAAATATGTGGACAGATAGGGGTAAGGCTCGAACTCAAGTGTCTATAACTTAGATATGCGTACATGGGGCATAAGAACAAAGAAATTTTAAAAAACTAGGTTGAATAAAATGTAAAATTTATAACTATATAAAACTAAAAGTATGCTCAAGCTGAAAGTGTTTTGGTTGAAAAATGAAAAGTAAAGATTAAATAGTGGACAACTTTTGTATAGCAATGAGTATAAACCTTCATGTTGTGTTCATACTTAACTATAAAATTATTTTTATTGCTACTTAATTACTATAATTTTGGCACTGCTATGAATTGTAATGCAAAAGTTTTGGAGATAGAGGTTTGCCAAAGGGTTTAAAACCCACGGATTACAAACACTCGTGTGATCTGATACTTTTAATCTGTTAAATTTAACACTTATTGATAGCTAATATTAAAAAGTATGTCAGAATGGTTGAGTGGATGAAGGTAGTTGCTCCCAAGTCTTCCTACCTGAGTTTGAACCTGTAGGACCTAGGTATGTTGGGGGAAAGAGGAAATAGACTCCTGGCTGCTGTATTCTGATCTATACACACACACACACACACACACACACACACACACACACACACACGTAGTGCCCACAAATAAACGAATAAATAAACAATTAAAATTTAAGGTTTGGAGTTACTTAAACTTTTTATATACAGCAACGAAGTGGGTAATTTTTAATGTGGTGTCTAACTTTAAGAAAACCACATAAACGTGCAACTTCATTTAAAGCAATCCTATAGTTTAATGAACATTATTTATATACCCTCTATAAACAATGTTATCAATAATAATAAAATGAGCAGACACATAATATTCAAAATACAGGGTTCACTTGCAAAATATGCTGTATTTGAAGAGGGTAATGAAGCTGTAATTAACATGCAAGTATGTGAACATAGCCACTAGAAGAAATCTTCAAGACACCTTCATTGAATGATTTCAGGTCATATACAAGAAATCTGAGAGAGCCTGTGAAGTTGATTTTTCACTGAGTGATGGAGCTAAACATATCACAAAGTATTTTCTTTTGAAAAGTATAGAAGCATCCAGTGACTAGCATATGATGCTCTCCTCCATTAATATTTTCCTGCAGTGGAGCACAATGTCATGTCTCCAAAGTTCACCAATTCAGGGTCACAGGTAATACTATAGCCATTATTTTTAACATCATTATTATTTGAAAAACAAGAAACTTAGAAATGAGTACTTGGTTGCAATTCAGACTGGAATAGAAATTTTCCTCAGAGATACCATCAATTATCTTTGTGGATGAAATAGCTAAAAAAAAATTAGAAATTCATTTTGACACTCAAAAACAACATGAGTGAAAACATGAACACAATATGTTTTAACAGAAAAATTTGAATTTTTATCAATATACAAAACTTCTGTAAGCAACAGTCGAAACAATATATAGTGTTTTGTAAGAAAAATTTGCTCTGGCCAACTGGGCAGCAACAGAGGCCTGAACCTCAAAGGACCTGGAATGAAGGGACAAGCTACACAACAAATGGACAGTAAGACAGGATTTCTGATCAACCTGCAAAATTTTATTTTTCTCAGAGACATTATATGGCGTTTGAGGCAGGAAGCTTGGTAGGTCTGGGATTCATCAGGGAAAGGTTGTTGCTTGGTAACCAAACCATAGAATGTTCTTGTGAGTGAGTCCTTGAAGGAAGACAGGGTATAGTAGATTCAATAATCTGCCATTTTATCCTATGTTTCCTATATTTTCGTACATATAACAGTTATCTGTGACCCACCAAATAATCAAACGCCTCCTATGCCCTACATTTGGGAATGTGGGAGTCATGTTCTCCAGATGCTTCCTGCTGTCTGTGGATGAAGGTATCTTTAAGGGGTCCCATGGAAAATTTGAGATTATTTTCAAGATGTGAGAAGACCATCAGTAACTTTAGGTGATATGTTTGGCCTGTCAAGTTCAAGAGGTCTTAGTTGCTCTACCCATATCTATGTCACCCTAAAGCAAATCCATAGCCTCTTGTTTCCTGTTGAAACAATAGGAAAACTGCTTCTCCAAAACATTTTAATTTTCATTTGACGAATATTTTTGACTTTTTTAAAGTTAAGATATTCATATAGTAGACAGACTCCTTTACTTCAACAGTCCCTCTTTCAATTCCATTTATATCTGGACTTAACTAACTGTACACATTTTAGCCTTTTCCTGCCAATGCAAGCATTAGACGGCTCAGCTACAACTGTATCTTCTGCCTGGTCACCCAGCTGGCTATGCCCACTTCTGGGTTCATGAGAACAAAATCTATAACTCACAGCCCACTCAGAGTTCAGTCCCCAAGAACTACATACAGCATCCCTAGAGCTCTACCATTCCCATGATTGTGCTGTGGTAGTCACTTTAACTGAGGTTATCATTGTTACTTAGTGTGCTGGATTTTCAAAGTCTCACCAACAGGCAGAAAGTCACTAAGGAGATATTTTTATTTTTAGCTTTCTATTGTGTTACATGGAAATATGGCCCCATGTTGGGTACCGAGTATTTGCTTAATGTTTTACTCCTTTATCTCTTTAGATTTTACCTTCTTGGGAGGGTACCTCCCAGTCCCAAATTGACATACAGATACATGTGATTACTTATAAATGTCTGGCCTTTACTTGCCCTATTTGTAGCCAATTTTTCTAAAGTTAAATATTACCATCTACCTTTTGCCTTTAGACTTTTTCCTTTCTCCATTTATGTATATCTTACTTTCCGGCCCAATTCACTACTTGCTGTGTTGCTTGATATCTGTCCCTTACCACCCTCCTCGTATTGTATCTTGTTCCTTCCTCCTTGCTTCCAGATTTATCCTTCCATGTATATTTGTCCTGCAACCACAACGTATCACTTTTCCTGCCTCACTATTGGATAATCAGCTTTTTGTCAGATCATCAAGAGTTGTTGACAGGCTAAGAATCTCAGCTTCACAAACCCACAGAATAATCAAAAGCAACATATATTTACTTCACTAACCAAATGCTCCATAGCATAAAACTAACACATCTTAATATAATTTTCTAAGGAATCATACATTTCCAATATGGTCAGTATCATAATTTCAATTGCACATGTGTATGTGATATTTTAGAATGCCATGACCTATAATGATGTACATATCGACTTCACTTGGGAAGAGTGGAGTTTGCTGGATACTTCTCAGAAGAATCTCTACAAAGATGTAATGCTGGAAACCTACAAGAACCTCGCTGATATGGGTAAGACTGTACCTTCATATTTTATACTCTTCTGTGGTTAATGGTATAAATAAACCAGTCATATTTCTAAAGTCCACTGAAGAGACTAACTTAAATTTTACACAGTTTTCAATAATACATATACATTTTTGGTGTTATATTTTAGAATACAGTAAAGAACACCATTCTACTGAAGAAGAATGTAGAAGTTCTAAAAGACATCAAAGGTAATTTTCATCTAAGAGCCGATAGAAATGTGCTTCTGAAGAGTTTGTAATCTGTCCTGGAAGTCTGAAACAGAAACAACAGTGTAATTAAGCACAGTTTAAATTGTATTGATGATTATTAAATTCTCACAAAACCATATACCTCAGCTTCAGGTAGGTAAAATGCATTTGCAAGACATTATTTTAAGAATGAAGTCAAGGAGACAATGCCCTGAGAGAAATGACCACTCTAATCATCACAACATGAAAGCTATGCTATAGAAATATAATAACATTTGTTTCATATTACCTATATTATTAAATGTATACACATGGTTGAGGTGATGAGCATATGTTCAAATTTTCCATTAAGGAAATACTCGTTGGAAAAACAAATGTTACTCAAGTGCTTGCTGTTACTTTTGTAAGTTTAGTGACAGCAGCAATTATAATTATTGTCAAGAGTCAAGGGGCATACATTGCAGGGAAAACTTAATATCTCTAGAACATGTCTATTAGGAAGAGAAAGTCAAACTAAATTAATTTAGGATGCCTCTTCTTTGTAATGTTTATTTTATTAGGTAGGTATATCATGTATTAGTTAGTATACAAGCCATGTCAGCAAAGGGATATGGAGAAGATGATATATCTCTCTCACAGTACATTTAAAAGTCATGGAGTAGTCCCCATGTGAACATACTTGTTGAATTTTATTCAAGTGTACAAGTAATTTGTTTTGCAACTTCACTGATAATACAACAAGAAGCTCACTCTTCACAAAATCCCTATGACTCTAAGACTGTGTAAATACTTCTGTGTGTTCTAGTTCATTAGTAAATGTTCAAAAATGTTTTATGACTCAAAATGTAGGAAATTGAAATATATAATAAGCTTGATAAAGTTCTGAATTTTTGTTATTCTAGTCAGATTGTGAAAAATCTCTAGAAAAAGGACCTGAAAATGAGAACCAAATAATAAAGGGTCATACTTTCACAAGTATCTTCAAAGATGCAAAAAACCCTTACAGAAGGAAAACTTGAGTGTAAACACAGTGATAAGATTGTAAGATCTGATTCTTCTTTGTAATTTAAACAAATTGTGATACTAATTGATACAAGTTTCAAAATAAAAATAGCATTGAATATGGTAAAGCATTTTCATATGCTTATTTTCCTTGCAGGCATGAAAGAAGACAAAGTGGAGAGATGTCTTCTGAATATACACAGTGTGTTAATGCCTTCACATATAACAGTGATCTTCAAAGGCATAAAAGAGAGAAACCTTATGAATGTAACCAATGTTGCAAAGCCTTTTCTTATCACAGTCATCTTCAAATGCATAAAAGATTACATACTGGAGAGAAACCCTACAAATGTACTCAGTGTGATAAAGCCTTCACGAGTCACCGTAATCTTCAAAGCCATAAAAGAACACATACTGGGGAGAAACCCTATGTATGTAATCAGTGTGGGAAAGCTTTTTTCTCGTCACAGCCTCATTCAACTGCATAAAAGAACACATACTGGCGAGAAACCCTATGAATGTAATCAGTGTGGTAAAGCCTTTGCTCATTCCACTGCACTTCGTAGGCACAAAAGGACACATACTGGAGAGAAACCCTATGAATGTAATCAGTGTGGTAAAGCCTTTTCTCAGTACAGTCATCTTCAACGCCATAACAGAACACATACTGGAGAGAAACCCTGTGAATGTAATCAGTGTGGTAAAGCCTTTTCTCAGCACAGTAATCTTCAAAGGCATAAAGGAACACATACTGGAAAGAAACCCTATGAATGTAATCACTGTGGTAAAGCCTTCACTAGTCAAAATAACCTTCAAATCCATAAAAGAATACATACTGGAGAGAAACCCTATGAATGTAATCAGTGTGGTAAAGCCTTTTCTCAGCACATCCATCTTCAAATGCATAAAAGAACACATACGGGAGAGAAACTCTATGAATGTAATCAGTGTGGTAAAGCCTTTGCTCGGAACAGTAGTCTTCAAAGGCATAAAAGCACACATACTAGAAAGTAACACTATGAATGTAATCAGTGTGGAAAGGCTTTTACAAGTCAAACTATTCTTCAAACAAATAAAAGAATTCATGCTGGAGACAAAGCATTTTAATGTAATCAGTATGGGTTTTTCAGGAGTCTTTGAAATCATTACAAATATGATTCGGCAATGAAACTATAAATGCAGTCAGTTTAGTTTTAATTTACACCTTTTACAAGAGTAAAACTTTGTGGAAAATCCATCTGTTAAAGACTTTGCAAGTTATGATCATTTTTCAGTACCAGATAAAGATAATGAGGGCTTCTCATTATCAAGTACTTGGTGGGATCTTTAACCATCACACTTCTAATCAGTTACACAATTGTAATTATTTAGTAGAAGAAAATTGACAGTGTCAGCAATCTGTGCGAGCATTATGATGTCCATTTTTATATTGTTCGTCCAGCACACTTATGGAAAAATGAATTCATAAACTTATGAAGCCTTATGTGTAGTGTAAATGGGCCAGCAAAGAAACACACCCTGACCCAGAAAGCAGATCCAGTGAAAGAAACATAATTTGTCCCTGAAAATGGAGCCTAAGAAACACACCCTGAAACAAGAGCAAAATAGTTAAAAATGGACAGTGAAAGAAACACACTTTGGCCCTAAACCAAAGGTAATGAAACAAACTACCTGTCCAGAAGAGGAAAAATCCAACCAATAACCGAGCTCAAAACTAGAATCCCCAAGAAGGAATCAAGTCAATCTCAAAGGATTTTCAATCTCAGCGATTGAAATTTTTACCAATTGACTTGCTGAAAATTTGACCTGAAAAACCTATATCCCTAAGAAGACATATATAAACCCTCTGCTTGTTCACTTGGCAGCTGGCATTTTCCACACTTGTAGTGGCTGCCATTTTTCAGGATTGCTCCCTCCCAAATAATTCTGTTCAATGAGTTTCACTGAAGAACTGCTTTTGCCAAAGTGGATGTCAAACTCCCTAGTGAAGAGGAGGAGAGATGCAGCATACACCTCTCCTGGGAGTCTCCCTTAGTGGAGCAGAGCAGAAGAAATGTGTTTTCACTGGTGCTGTAGCAGACTGCTACCTTTCTAGAGCAGTTTTCTTCATAGTTGGATGAAGCAGAGAAGTGATAATTTGGGCAACTGCTAAGAAGAAATGGTTATCATTGCTTGGAAACTCCCTAGTGGAGAAGGAGAGAGAAACAATGGACATGTCTGGTGATAACGTCTCTTAGCAGAGTGGAACAAATCTGTTTCAATGGTTCTCTCTGTGAGAGGAGAAGGAGTGTTGTATCCTTCATGGAGAACACCCCACGCTGTAACACAACTTCTTGATTAACCCGACTTCCTGACAGTCAGGATGCCTTTTTTCTAACATGTGTGTGATTCCAGGATACCTTCCCTTCACAGAGGCAAATGTACCATGACATCGGACACTTAGGATAGACTTTTCTTCAGAGCCCTAGGTATCCTGGAAACATTGGCTGCATTGATTCAGGAATAGCATGACTTCCTAACAGTCAGGATACCTTTCTCTTCAGAGCTGCAGATATCCAGGCCATCTTCCCTTCAGAGCTGTAGGTATAGACTGACATATGACAGTTGGGAAACCTCTCCCTCCATACCTGTAACACTTGCACAAAGATTTTATTTTATTTTTTGCAGATTTTTTATTTGAATTAGAAACAAGGTTGCTTTACATAACAATCCCATTTCCCTCTTCCTCCCATCCTCACCTACCACCCCCACAATGAAAACCCTACCTATCACATATCCCTTCTGCTCCCCCTGGACGGTGAGGCCTTCCATAGGGTGTCATCAGAGTCTATTGAATCCTTTGTAATAGTGTCTAGGCCCAACCCTGTGACACTTGAATAAAGATTTTAAATGATGTTTATCACTTTTAGATTCATGCTTATTTTCAAATACGTGGAATATCTTATTTAGTTCTAAAATTTATTGTTTTATATTATTTTCTCTCTTGTTGTGTTATATTTACCACCTTATACAACATTTAATATGTCCTTTGGTTACAGATGGATGAAGGATCTTCATGAAAGGTGCATGTCAGCTAAATCAGGGCTCTACGATTTTGAGTTCTTAATGTTTGGCAAGAAGCAGAGAGTGGGAATTGATTTTGCTGATCACTGCATTTTGGGTTCTATTTGGAAATATTTGAGGTACATGCTAAAGTGTGCTGTATGTGTAGCAATCCATTCAGTGAAGTTTACTTGTTGTCCTTATATTCCTTCTGTGGCTTTTGTTCATTTTGTATATTTACTTTGTGATAGGTATTTTTCTGCTACAATGTATAGATTGTTAACTGCATCATCTTAGTAGTTCAGTTTTTTTTAAATATAGGCAGTGTGTGATCATACTTTTCAAATAAGGATTTGTGTTCTTTGAAGTGGTGGTTTGTTATTCCTGGTTAGGTTCTTCATATATTTCAAATATCCTTCAGTTTTTGTTTTGTAGTATTAAACCTGCCTTGGATGTCAGAAATGATGATGGGTACATTTGAAATCATGATACTCATGTATGTGCCTCCTGAGTACAAGTCCAATTATAGATGATACATTCCCAATATGTGCTGTTTTCTCAACATAGTTTAGCAACGTTATTGTAAACTGCTTAATAGAAGATAATATAAGAAATATTAAATTTCTCATGTGTGTATTCAAAAGAGTTTTTTCTTTTATCTGGTGGAGATATTGGTTCTGGGAATCAAAACCTGACCTTGTGGATGAGCAGCCAGTTTTCTAAATATTAATCTTTCTAGTCCACATGAATATGTGATTAATAGTAATAAGTGTGATTGGGTGATCTAACTTCATCTTTATCTCAGCCCTGATGTCGAAGAATAAATATATGATTGATTGTATCAGAAACTAACTGAGACCTGGTGCTTATTTAATTTTCCAGGTTCACATCTCCAAAAAATGAGGCAAAAGTACAAAATAAGTGATCAACAAAGAAACTGACCATAAAAGTCTTTAAGAAATGGTTGACTAACCAAAGCCACAAGAGTGAATTTCTCTCCCATATGGTAAATAGGCATCAATGTGAGCTCACAAGCTAACATGTGAGATGTACCCCTGCTTGATTTTATACATCCTGTTTGGATAGAACACAAATTTGTAGGCATGAAGTCTGACTTGTCTGAATGGGCTCATATTCTGCTTCCCTGATACCTGCAGAGCCCTCAGTTGTGTGCCAATCTCTTGTCTTCTATCCAAACCAGTTATGACCCAAGGATGTATTAATTACCTTATGTCTTCACCACTGTTCCAAATAGTATCAGGCATGTATCATCTCAATAGTTTTCTGTCCAAAACAGCATGTTCAATTCTGAAAACATAACACACAACAAACAGAAATTGACTCGGCAGACTTTATTCAAACATTTGTACATACTTAATTCAAACATACTTAACAGAAAGAAGAATGGAAAAAAAACTGGGAAAAAGGGGGAAATGGATACAATGTAATTTAAATAAAATGTATAACAATAAATGTTAAATAAAAATGTGTCTAGAGAGTGAGCTTAGAAATTAAGAGCACTGGGTATTGTTGCATTGGAAAGAGGTTATATTACTATGAACACTGGTTCCTCTCCATCTCCTGTAACTTCAGTTCCAAGCAAACTTATTCCCTCTTCCTGCCTCTGCAGTTAATGCACACATCCAAAAATCAGTAAGCACACATATACATGAACAAAAGATTAAAAATAAAATTCTTTCTGCTCACTCATAGAAGCAGATGTGGCCTTCCTCTGAGCGAGCTTGCTCAGAGGAAAAGTACCCATAATCTGAGGAAAAATAGCTCAGAAAAGCTATTCATTTAAGAATATCAGACAGAGTGTGCATAAGTGTTTCCCATTTTTTTAAAAAAATTGAGTTCAATGTGCTTTCATGTATGAGGATTGTGGCACTACATATATTTTAAATGTATCTTTTACAGCATGTATCATAGTCTATTATAATACATTTTGCTTTATGATATATTTATATTTAGATCATAAGGCATAATCTGATAGTTTTGCTCTGTAAATCTCCATGAGCCAAAATGGTTAGATTTACAATCTTCTATCCCTATTTATATTTTACAAAGCATAACCTCAGTCCAAAAATGAGACTTAAGGATGGCAGATGTTATTATTCAGTTGTCTGTACTGGCCTGTCCTTGGGGTTCTGACAGGAACAGCTGCAGCCACTATGAGGACCACTTCTGTATTTTCACTATGGTCTACTTTAAAAGTTCCCTGCCCTGACACCCATAGATATACACTGAATTGAACTCTGGAACTTAGTTGCAGAGAGGGAGGAATGAAGATCAAAGGGGTCTTTGCCAGGCTGGTGAAACCCACAGAAATATCTGGCTTGTACAAAGGGGAGCATATGGACCCCAGAACTGTCTGGCTGGCCATCATGAGACTGATCCAGACCCCTGAACATGAATGTCAGTTAGGAGGCCTCTACATTCTAGGGGCCCCTGGCAGTGGATTAGTATTTTTCCCTGCTGTAAGCAGGGACTTGGAGAGCCCATCACACATGAAGGTATGCACTCTCGGCCTGGACACATGGGGGACTAGGCTCATCCCAGGATGACCTGTTGGACTTTGGGGAGCCCCCACCGAGGTTCCTACCCTGCCTGGGAAGTGGAAGGTGGATAGACAGGGGGGTAGTTGGGGAAAGGAAGAGAAATGGGGGAGGGGAGGGAGAGGGAGAAGGGATTGACATGCTTGTTTCTAATTTGAACTAATAATAAAAGAAGCAAGAAAAAAGTGCCCTCCCGAAATCCCATCCTGCTCTCTGTTTCTCTCTCTACCTGGGTCTGTTCCTCTCTCTCTCTCTCTCTCTGTCTCTGTCTCTGTCTCTCTGTATCTCTGCCCCTCTTTCCTCTCTCCTACTGCTCTGTCCCTGAAGGCTGGACCCTCCCCTCTGTTTTCCCTTATTATGAACCCTTTTCCTAATAATAATAATAAAAAAACCTCTCTTTGAACCCTGACACATGGCATCTTTCTTGTCAGCACTGATTTTCTTAAATTACAATACTTTGTGTGGAATGCAAAATCTTTGCCAAGCTGGCTACTCTTTTAACATTCACCGCCACTAGATACATGCTGTTAATGAAAAGATTTGTGTTTATTAAACATTTAATGTTTTAGAATGTTTGATCAACGAAAAGCCATATTTATTCTAGAAGAGCAGTACCTGCAGCCTTGTAGAAAATGTTTCTAAGACAAACTTTCTTATATTGGATCAGGTAGCCCTCATCCCACTTCATTGCCCCCCTTCCCAGGACAATGTCTTTGTCCTTATGTGGAAGCCCAAAATATCATTCATTAAAAATTCAACCACCAGTGAGTTTTCAACTACAAATTCAGTCATGCAGTCAACTGTCAATTTCAATAACAGGAAAATTATTTGTGTGTGGAGCATGGCTCTACATTTAGACCAGAATAGGAGGAATAGTTTATTGTATATGTTGTAGTGGGAAACAGGGTAGATAAACATCTCCTTGGGTGACCATTATTAAATAGAAATGGATTGTGACAGAAAAACTGATTTTGTAATTTCCCAGCATGTATTGATCCACATAATGTGAGTGAATGTGGGACAGATTTGGGTATTCAATTTTGGAAGGTTAGCTTCAGCCAGTGAAAATTGAATTTCCAACAAGGAAGCTCTCCTTTGTAGATATATTCAATATTGTTTTCCATGGTTATATCCATCAGCCTTAGCTGTGTGTGTTGTGTCACATATCTTATCAGCTAGCCTTGCACATAGTGGCATGGTAAAATAATATATTATTCATGCCATTTCCTCTACCAGGGAATTGTTTTCTCATTTTTGGGGCTTCAAGACAGGGTTTCTCTGTAGCTTTGCACGTTGTCCTGGACCCCACCCTGTGGGCAAGGTTGGCCTCAGACTCACAAACATCCACCTACCTCTCACTCCTCAGTGCTAGGATGAAAGTCATGCAACAGGAACACCTGTCTATCTTCTTCTTCTTCTTCTTCTTCTTCTTCTTCTTCTTCTTCTTCTTCTTCTTCTTCTTCTTCTTCTTCTACTACTACTACTTCTTCTTCTAATTTTATTTATTTAGTATGTATTTGGTTTTCTGCCTACATGCGAGCAGAGGGCACCAGATTTCATTCAAGATTGCCACCATGTGGTTGCTGGGAATTGAACTCAGGACCTCTGGAAAAACAGTCAATGCTCTTAACTGCTGAGCCATCTATACAGTCCTGTTTTCTCCTTCTTAAAGAATATGCATAGACTTGTGCCTTTTAATTATATTTATCTTTTTAAAAACAATTATATCCTATTGCTTCCAGGTCATTAGGAATTTATTTCCTGCTGTCCAGGAATGGAAGAGATTTACTAAGATACAAATTTCCCAGACTAGAGCCCTGTCAACCCCTAGCTTGGAAGTTCAGAGTTGTGATGACCTGTGACACCTAAGTCATTTGATCCCTGCTCATCTAGTAGGGTAGCATGCTCCTCTAATGCATCTATAATGAGCCATATGGGTTACCATAAGCCATGCCATGGTGAGTGAGGTAGCTGAACTGTCAGATCTGCTAGGAGTTGAATGGATCATGAGACAGCCTGATTCAGTCAGTCCATGTGTTCATCTTGGCAGTATGTGTTCACCTGGGCAGTGGCCCTTCTCCTGTAATCCTCTCTTGAGTGTGCATTCACTAGGATCATGGAGGTTTTGTATTCCGGGCTATGAGAGTTGTAGTATTTATAATGTCACTGTCTTGTGTGAACACACAAACATAGCCTTTGTTGTACACTACCAAGACAGATTAGAAAACTCAAGGCCTAGTTTTCAGAAATTCTCAGTTTCATTTCACATTCAGTTTTGTTTGATGAGTTGTACAGATAGTTTACAAGCAGGTATAAAGTAGGAAATGAGGTTCATCCTTCAGAATACATGATTAGAATGCTTTTAACTTTCCTCTCCCACAAGCCAAATTGTCTTAATTCAGAGACTTTTTTTGGTTAACAAATGGAATTTCTGAGCTGCAGAAGTTACTTGGCTGTTCATGCTGTTGGGCAGCTACATAGGCAGGTTCCATATCTTGTGCCATAATCCAATAATAATAATAATCTCTCTCCCCCCATTTTTCACAAATACTGTACACATTCTTCATTGTATATTTGTGTTAAGTACAAAAGTCAAATTGTATGTACTGTATTTTTTTAATCCTATTGAAAATTCTCAGTTTTTCCACAGGGCACATACATGTGGAATCAACTTTTCTATTATAATTTGTTGGGAATTTTGTAACTGGAATATCCTCGTATGGAATTTAGTCTGTAAATATACCCCAAATCATTTTGTTGCTGTTGTTGAAAATAGAGCAATGTAGAGTAAATGGATGTAACTGAAACTGATTTGAAACAATGTACAAATAAATAGAAAGATGACAGCAGTATTATTTAGAAACTCAGCATACATTGTTAACTTCACATAAAAAATATCCTCCTAAACATATAATTTTATTGAGAAACATAGTGAGAGTAAAACTTGCTCAAGAATTTACCAATGAATCTGAATGTAACATGGGATTTTGGAGTGGGATACAAAATAATCTCTGATACCAGTAGGTTGGGATTTCCCGAAGATATCAACTCTAGTTAAAGCCATGTTACTTGGAATACTTGATATATACTTCTACATATTTAATATGGATTCTGATTAGTTTTTACATATTACCTAATTCCAATCAATCCCATTACTACAAAAAGAAAGACAATTTTTTTTGTCTTTTCCAGAAAGTGGTGTCTACAAACATACATGTTTTGCTTTGAATCCTATTCTCAGATGGGGAAACTCAAGTTACACATATTCTCTAGAATGACTGAAGCTGCACTCTTTCAAAAGTGAAGATTTTGACCTGCTGCAGTGGCTCATTTTCCAAAACTGCTTTCAGAAGGACACATAGCTGCACAATGGCCATGAGAAGGATCTGTGAGATGAACATCAAAATGTGATCAGATGGTAAGATTTTATTTTACCCAGTAAAGCCAGCATCTGACCTGGAGTATCATACCATGCTGTGTTTTAATACAGATATTGTGAATTTAATTAATGTCATAGTTGGGTAGACATAGAAAGGTTTCTTTATATAACCCCACTTACTTGACCTGGACCCATTAAGAGTCGCTGCACACACAGAAGGCCCCTGTGCATCAGGTGCCTGGCCTTAATGTAAGGCATGGGAGAGTGCAGTATCCAAGGCATCCATTACATTATCATCATCATCGTCATCATCATCATCATTATTATTAACTTAGCTTTGCAGCAGAGACATTCTTTACATCCCTGACTTACCTAGAACTCTATTCCCAGATAGGTCTTGCCTCACACTCAGAGTTTCACCTTCTTCTGTTGGGATAAAAGACAGGCAGCCACTTTGCCAGCTCACTTTACATTTTTTACCTAAGCAACTTGTCATGGCCAATATTAACGGGTGCCAGAATGGCTAGTGTGTGTAACCCATGCAGAGAGTCCAAGCTATTTATTTTCATTCACAGAGCTTGGTTGTCTGTGAAGCCTCTTTCATGAAACAGCCAGGTCAGGCAAAACTGGTGAACTCCCCTCACCAGCAGAGAACGCTGATCACGAGCCCACCTCTGGAATGCGAGGAGAGAACAGTGTTCGCGAGCTTACCTCCGGAAGTTTGATCACTTCCTGGAGCCAACTGCCATTCCAGTTCTGTGCTTGGCCTGCTGGACGTGTTCACAGGTCTTGGGATGAAATGTCTCTCACAAAGTATATCACTTAACCTCTTCCTACAGCCAGTTGCCATTGGAGGTCAGGCTCCACTGGTGAACTCTTCCTCACCAGCAGAGAACACAGATCGGGAGCGCATCTCTGGAACTTTCATCAATTCTTGAAGCCAACTGTCACTTCAGTTCTCCTTTGGGCCTGCCTCAAGTGTGCACAGGTCTTGGGAAGAAAAGACTCCTTCCTACAAGCACAATTGCTTACCCTATTCCTGACGTCAATTGCCATGGGAAATAGC
Source organism: Cricetulus griseus (assembly GCF_003668045.3). Classification (NCBI taxonomy): domain Eukaryota; kingdom Metazoa; phylum Chordata; class Mammalia; order Rodentia; family Cricetidae; genus Cricetulus; species Cricetulus griseus. The sequence continues at coordinate 6,147,886 of NW_023276808.1, forward strand.
CTTCAACCCTCTTTGCCTGAGGTAAATAACTTAAGAGAGTTTTCTCTGTTCGACTGCCTCAGAAACTACCTGCCTAGACCAGTGGAGAGAGTCCTACAGGCCTCAGATAGGCTGTTGTGCTTTGACCACACATCATGGTCTTTCAGTCCATAGACTACCATCAGGAACCAAGATTCACAGAGGAGTTTTACAACCCAAACAAAAGCCTGGAGTATTTGACAACCAATAAAGCCCAGAAGGATTTCCCACCTCAACAACAGCTGGCACGATCTCTGCCCAGATTGTGGTACAGAGACTCACATGCGGAACAGGAAGAGGGCAAGGATTGCACGGGGGTAAGATTCCATGACTCTGGACATGCAGACAGCCAGTACTATACTGCAAGCCGTGAAGTATCTACAGACTGTATGGGCACTTCAAGCTCCACAAAGGAGCTGAGACAGGGCCAGAAAGGAAAGGGACCACTCCTTTTGCAGATCCTAGATACCATGAGAAACACAGTGAGCAGTAATCCCAGTCTGTCTTCTTTCCATCCAGTCATCAGAAAAACACCTAGGTCATCTTTTCTGCCAAGAGCAGAAAAGGCTAAAAGACACTTGGATATGTCTGTCCTGTTGGAAGAGAATGTGGACTGCCGCCTTATCTGTAGTGGAGTTGATGCAGGGTCTACAGGACCTAGTCCAAAGGATGCAAAAGCAAAGACAACAGGAACTTATGCAGAACCAACTGGACCATATTCCTCTGATCAAAGTGAACTCGTAAACTCCCCATCCCATCTAATCAAAAGTCCCTGAAAACTACCCAATGTACAGTTTCAAAATCTGTTTCAGGAATGAGGGTAACCTCTGACTCTGTCTTTGGGAGTCAGAGATCCTCCAAATATTTGGAAGACAAACACAGAAGATTCCCCTCTCTAAGAACAGGACCTCATTTCTTTTTCCTGTATTAAAGCAGACCAAAATATTTCCATTAGTCCTGAAAGAAAACTTAGGCAAGCTCACACAGACCAAGCATATCTAAGCAATTTCCATTTGCAAATGTGAGGCTGACCAAAATTTTACACCAGTTAAAACATTAAAAAGTTTGCCATTTCATAAAGAGAATCCCCATTCCTACATGAATATGCAAGTGGTTACTGGCAGGGCTCTAGTACCACCCACAAGTGAGGGAGGAGTTTTGGATGATACCTCACCTTCAGAGAACTCTGTGAATAAATTTTGCTTTACCCATTGTTCTTTTCGCTCCCTGCAGTTCACTCAAGGGCCTACAACATTATCCGTTCCTGTAGACTGGACATACAATCATATGCCCTACCCAGAAGAAGCGGTCACTCATACATCCAGTTACAAAGTGGGGCCTAGGCTTTCCTCATCTAGGAGAAGCAGATTGAAACATGAAACCACAGCACAAGGAAGCCTCAGTGGATCTAAACCAGAACACAATGCCCTAAATTTGCAAAAATATTACCCACGAACTCCCTGTCCTTCCTTAAAAGCTAAGGGAGCCCTAACAACAAACACAATGAATGGGACTCAGATATTATAATGGGGACATATGATTCTCCAGACATTTCTTCTTCCTCAAAAGAGGCCCAGGTTAATTCTAGCTCTACTGGAGGGGCCTTATCATCATCCACAATGGAGGGCAGAGACATGGCTGATGCCTCCCCTACAGCCTTTGAAGTTCAGTCAAGGAACAATAGAAATTTCCATACCTGTAGATTGGACACTCAGACATATGCCCTCTCAGGTGGTAGAGCTGATACATTCTCACTCTATAAAAGAGGACCCTAGTCCATCCTCTTCTATGAAATCCAGAATTCAACACATAACCACTGCACAAGTAAGCCTAAATAGATCACAACATGATGACAATTGCTCAGGCCAGAAATCCAATGACCCACCAACTCCTACCAATGTTTTAATAGCTGAGGAAGGACTAACACCCAATATAAAAGATTAATGGCCTAGAGTTGCAAAAATATGACCCAAAACTGTAAGCCCTGCCTTACAAGATGAGGAGGTCCTAACAAGAAACACTTATTATGAATGGGACACTGATATTTTGGGGACATCTGAGTCTCCAGAAACTACTGCTTCCTCAAAAGAGGTCCAAGTACCTTTCAGATCTACTGGAGAGGCCTTAGCATCATCCACATTTGAAGGAGGAATTCTGGATCATTTCACCCATGCAGATATTGTTGTAGACCGATTTTGCTCTGTTACTGACTCTTTTCAGCCTTTGCAGTTCAATCAAGAAACAACAACACAGTTCATACCTGTAGAGTGGATATTCAAAAATATGCACTCTCAGAACGAAGAGCTGACACATTATCACTCTATAAAAGAGTACCCTAGGCAAGGCTCTTCTATGAAATCCAGAATTCAACAAGCAGCCACTGCACAAGGAAGCCTGAATAGTTCAGACACTGATGACATTTGTGCAGGCCAGAAATCCTACGACCAACAACTTCCCAAAAATTCCTTAAGAGTTGAGGGAGTCCTAACATCCAACATGAAAGATGAATGGGACTTTGACATTGTTCTTGGTACAGATGGATCTCTGGACCTTCCAATATTGTCAGAACAGACACAGATTGCTTCCATCTCTATTGATGGGGCCAAAACAGAGTACACAAGTGAGGGAATTCTGGGTAATCCATCAAATTCTGAGGTGTCTCAGGAACCATTTTGCTCTGTCTATGGATCTTTTCTGCCCTTTCAGACCACTCAAGGGCCTATAACATTATCTATTCCTGGAGATTGGACATACACATATATGCCCTTCCCAGAGGAAGAGATCACACATTCTCCCTTATACAAATTGGGACCTAGATGCTCCACCTCTAGGAGAAGCAGATTAAAACAGGAAACCACAGTAGAAAGAAGAGTCAGCAGATAATTTCGAGATCACAATGGCATTGCACAGCAATCCTATGACCCACAAAATCCATGCAATATCTTTAGAGCTGGGGGAGGCCTAAAACTGTGCATACCTGATTAATGGTTAATTGGTATTACCATGGGGCCATCAGAGTGTCCATACTTTCCTTCATCCTCAGAAGAGGCCCAAGATATTTCCAGCTCTCCTAGAGGGGCCTTAACAACATTTACAAGTGAGAGAGGAGGTCTGGTTGAGGACTCCCCTGGAGAAGGTTCACGGAAACTATTTTGCTCTTTCCCTGATTCTTCTCAGCCTTTGAACTTCACACAATGGCCTACACAACTGTCCATTCCTGTAGATTGGAAAGTGACACATAGTTACTCTCAGGTACAAGAGTTGACAACTTCTTCTTTCAAAAAGTACCCCATGCCACCCTCTTCTATGAAAAGCAGTGTTCAACGAAAGACGAAGCACAAAGACTCAATAGATCACATCCTGATGCCAATTCTTTAGAGCATAATTCCAATGAGCCAACACTTTCCACTTCCTCTTTAACAGGAGAGAAAGGCCTGCCATCCAACATAAAAGATGAATGGCACTTTGACATTGTTCTTGGTACATCTGGGTCTCTAATCCTTGATTCTCAGAAAAGGAACAGGTTACTTCCATCTCTACTGGAGAAGCCCAAACAGAGTCCAAATGTGTTGTAGGTTATTTGGATGATTCCACATCTTCACAGGGATATCTGGATTCATATTGCCTTGGCCATGGTTATTTTGGGCCCTTACATTTCACTCAAGGGCCTGTAACACTATCCATTCCAACAGATTGGACATACACACATATGCTCTATCCTAATGAAGATATCACTCACTCTCCCTCTTACAAAGAGGGGTCCAGGATTTCCTACTCTAGGACAAGGAGATGGAAGCATGAAACTACACCATGAGGAAGTTTCAATAGATCAAAACCAGATCAAAATGGCCTAGAATTGCAAAAATACAACAGACTCCTTGAACTGCTTTAAGAGCTGAGGGTTTTATAATACCAAGCAATTCTTATAAATGGGTCACTGATATTATAGTGGGGACATCTGATTCTCCAGATATTCCTCAATCCTCTGAAGAGGCACAGGTTTCTTCCAGCTCTAGTAGAGTAGCCTTATCATCATCCACAATTGAGGGAGATGTTCTGGATGATGCCTCTCCTTCAGTTGGTGATCTAGACCAATTTTTCTCTGTGCTGACCTGTACAGCCTGTGCCCTTAAGTCCAGGACAAAGAACACAGTACATATAGGTGGATTGGATTTTCACACATATGCCCTCTCAGGTGGAACAGCTGAAAACTTCTCCCTCTATAACAGATGACCCCAGGCCATCCTCTTTTATGAGAACCAAAATTCAACAGGCAGCCCATGCACAAAGAAGCATGAATAGATCACATTCTGATGACAATGACTCAGGCCAGAAATCCGATGACACATAACCTCCCACCAATGCCTTAACAGCTGTGGGAGGCCTAATATTCAACACAAGAGATAAATGGTCCTTTGACATCATTTTTGGAACATCTGTGTCTCTAGACTTTCCTATATTCTCAGCAGAGTCACAGGATACTGAGGAGCACAACAAAGTCCATAATGGAGGGAGTTCTGAATGATCCCTCACATTCAGAGGGATCTGTGGCATCATCTTGTTCTGGCTGTGGAAATTTTCTTCACCTTAAGTTCACTCAAGGGTCTATAACACTATCCTTTCATGTAGACTGAACACACACACACACACACTCCACACAGGAAGAGATCACTGATACTCCGTATTAAAAATGGGTTCCAGGCATTCCTCCCCTAAGAGAAACAGATAGAAACCAGAAACCACCATAGAAGGAAGCCTCAGTAGATCACATCAAGATCACAATGGCATTGCACAGTAATCCTATGACCCACAAACTCCTTTCAATGCCTTAAGACTGAGGGAGGCCTAAAACCTAGCATTGGCATTACCGTGGGGACAGACATTTAGACAACCTCAGAAGAGGCTCAGATTATTTCTTAGTCTACCTGACAAGCTATAACATTATCCACGAGTGAGGGAGAAATACTTGCTTATCGCTCCCCTACAGAGGCCTCATTGAACCTATTTTGCAATGTCCCCGATTCTTCTTAGCATTTTCAATTCACTCAAGGAACTATAACACTGTACATTCCTGTAGACTGGATGCTCATACATATGCCCCCCACATATAATAGATAATACATTTGCCATCTTACAAAAGTGGCCCAATGTTGACATCTTCTATAAGAAGCAAACGTATATTACAAACTACAACATGAGTAAGCCTCAATGGATCAGAACAGGTTTACCATGGCCTGTACCAGAAAATCATTGACCCACAAACTCCTTCCCCTTCCTTAAAAGCTGAGAGAACACTAACATTTAACACATCTGATGGATGGGACTTTGTCATTCATCTTGTGTTTTCCTTTTCTGAGTTCTTCACTTCACCTTCAATACTGTCACAGGTTTACTCCAACAGTGTAGGAGAGGTCCTAGCAGGTACCACAAGTGACAGAGGTGTTCGTGATGATGCCTCTCCTTGGAAGGTGATGTGAAAACCTTTTGCTCTACCAGGAGTTCTTTTGGCATTTGTAGTTTACTCAATGTTCTTTATTTATGTCCATGCCTACAGACCAGAATTTCACACAGGTGTTATTCCAGGTAGAATAGCTCACCTATTCTCCATCTTACAATGGTTTCTTCATCTGTTCCTCTATTAGGAGAAGGAAATGGAAACAGAAAAAACAGTGCAAAAGGAAACCTTAGTGGATCACATACTGATTAAAATGGCTTAGGCTAGAAAACCTATGGCTCACAAATTCCCAGCTCAGTTGTAATACCTGATGAAATCATCACAACAAACATATTTCATGAAAGGGACTTAACTTCACTCCAGGTACATCTGGGTCCCTAGACAATCCATCATCCTCATATCAAGGACAAGTAACTTTCATCTACACTAAAGACATCTTGCCAACTTCTACATGTGTTATATGAGTTCTAGATTGTCCCACACATACATGCTGGATTGGGGACCACTTTTCCTGTCCCTGATTCTTTGGGGCCTTTGAAGTTCACACAGGGACCTTTAAAACTGTCCATACTGGCATGCTGTATCTTTCAACGTCCCCCTTCCTATGAATATGCTACTTTCCAGTCTACTTCTAGGACTCTGGAAACAATGCATTACAAACTAATGAGAAGAGATGCAAACAGGTAGAACCTCAGCAAGGGAGCATAGCAAATTTTCCCTCAGAACAATCAGACCTAACAGAACTAGAATGCTTCAGACCAATTCACATTCCCCAAATGGGCCAGATATGCCCCTTTTCAAGATGATAGCCAAACAGTATGTTCATGACTCAATAAGCTATGTGACATATATGTTTAAAACTAATGGCCTAAGAAGTGCACAGATACATATTTCCATTTATATTTATTATGTATTTATTAGCCCTCATAAGGAGATACCTCAGGTCTTCAATCATAGCAAATGTTCTCATAAGTAAACATAAGCAACTACCAGGACACAATCTAAACTTCTGATTACCACAGAAGTTTACTGAGAAATGCACACTGTGAACCAAGGGCTTCGGACTTTCCTTAGTAGATCAAGATGCAATGTGACATACATACTTGATTCAGGAGTTCTTGGACATTCTCTAGTCTCCAAAATAGGTTTCAGACAAAATAGTGTTGGGATTTAGATGTTTGCATTATTCACAGGAGACAAAAGTTTCCTAAACATTAATTAAGGGAACCTGAGATCTATCCATTCAAGAGAAGCTAGGTGAGATAGTTAAATTTCATATCAGAGGATTTAAAACTTCATATTAAGTAGAACAAAGGTTTGTATGTTCCCATCCAAACAAGTATTCCTAGAATATATATTTATTCTCAACTGGGACTAAGAAATTCCTGCTCTAATCAGAGGAGGTTAGAGGTACACCTGAGTGCATGTCTGTAAAACCATGGCTTGTCCCTGGTTGGAACAAGAAGAAATGAAGTACTACCCTCAAGGTTCTGAATCTTTTTCTTTCTGTGAAAAGAGGGATGAAAGTAAGACCTAGACTTAAACTCATCAAAACTAACCTACCAAACCTACTTGGAAAATTCTCATATGTGGAAATTAATTTAATTCTGCTAACCACATGAGCGTAACATCAGATTTTCAGGAGTGAACTAAGTGTGGCATGCAGTACTCCATATTCAATGGGGAGAATATAGACATTAATTATCTCGACTATATTGTGAGAGATAATATCCTATGAAGAAGTAAGATACAGAGCATAACATGTGTATACAAAGTGTTTCTACAATATTAAATGGTGAATAAGTAAACCCTATCACTAAAAAAATGATTTAGCGTTTTATTTGCATTCATGCTAATCCTCATTCTATATTGTTTACAAGGAAAACTAACAGTGATTGAGACCTTCTCCCTCTGTGCTTGGTATCCCTTACGTATACCCTTTTCCAAGTTGTTTATAAGTCTGAGAATGTAGGCCCGGGAATTTACATCCAAACTCTGAGAAAAATGTGAAGATTTTGCTCATGCCTTCAGTGGAGTTGCCAGAGACAGACGTTTTCTATACTTTAAAGAAGAATTCAAATATGACAAGAATTTTCCTGGATCGTGCTCTTCCTTAAAAGGTAAATTATGCCATTCACCCTTGCAACAGCACCATTGGAGATACTCTGCCCTTCCAAATTTTTCGTGCCTTTTTTTTAACCTATGAAAGACAGGAGTTAGAACTTCTCCGATTGACTCAAGGAGCTCTCATATTTCCCTTTTCTGAGCATGGGCACATTGATTTGCCTACTTACTGAGAAACATTGTTCACTATAGTGGCAGGTTATAGAGAACAAAGAGAGCAAGAAGAGCCTGGAATCTATCTACTTCCTTCAATTCAATCTGTAAAAACTGTGTTCTCACCATTGCAGCCCAGATCTGTTAGATAGACTGAATACAAATGTAACTACGCAATTTATCTGGAAACAGAAGCACAAAATTTTCACGAATCCTAAGAGTATTGACATATCTCTTGCAGATCCCACTCTAGATATGAACATACCAAATCACAGTGAAAATCTGGAATCTGAGGAGTATATTCTAGGGTATACTGGACTTAATTTTACAAGGTACGCAAATGTCTGCTGAAAATGTATCAGAATTTCCATATGCGGCTAAGGGCATATAATTCTCACTTTTTTGAAAGAGTGTGTGTGATGCACAGGGTTCAACTCCTCAGAAATCCTATGTACATATATTCTTCATTTTCCCACCTGTAACAAAGTGAGCATCAAACATTTCTTCCAAGGTCAAAGAGTGCACAGGCCCCTAGCTATAAAAGTGTTTCTTGGTTACTACGTAACTATAGAATTCCAGCTCTAATAAGCTAGAATATAAAAAGCTCACATTGAGGAAATGTGATAAGTGATCCTTTTGATAATTTTGGCTCACACTTGAGAACTGATGTTCCATTATAAAAGAATCTTTGAATCTGACATTGATTTCCAGGAAAATCCTAGTATGAATAATACAGACAGAGACTTTTTCTGAGGGATTATGGGATACCCCCTGGCTAATGTACTATGCACAACATGTTCTCTAACTAAGTAGTGGTCCTTTGGGCCTTTGTTTTATGATTCATGTAGTCTGATATTTAAAGTTAGAGATGTTGATCTATGAGAGACTTCCTCTCTGAATAATGTCTAGCCTAGTTATACCAGAACCTACTATTTGCAAACAAAGTCAAGAATTCATGTCATCTATCTTTTAGCCAGTCATCGGAAATGAGAATTCTGCCATTAATACATACATCTAAAAGGCTGACTGAAAATAGATGAAGCAAACTTCTCAGCCTTCATCATTCATGGTGTTACAAATAGCATTTGAATGCTAGCTGGTCTTCCCCAGATTCAAGACAACATATGGAAATTCTAACATCTGAAGAAGGGTTTCAAAACCTGGTTATATATGTTGGGATATTCTTCAACTGCTAATCCCTTTTAAGTCAGAGAAGTATGATTTATGCACCCAATGACCAAGGGGATTCTGACATTCACTTTTGTTTAAGAGGGTCGCACAGTTATTCTTTCATAGAAGGTGTCTAGTACTCCCATTCTTCCATTATTACTCCTCACCTTTTCATTTCTAGATAAGGCATAAGACATAGTTCTTAGACAAAAGACTTCTTTTGACTTTTGTCCTTTATACCAAGGGGATTTAAACTTTTATTTTTCTCTTCCATGGCACTCACATTTGTCCATTTGTACAATTTGGTAAAAATCATTTTACTACTCAGTAACAGGGACTAAAGTGAAGGGGGCCTTATGCTTCTTCCTCTGTGGAAAAAAAATGGGTACTTCAAGACAACAGGATAGATTAGAAAGCTTATAATGCATCTCTTGCAAATCAGTCTGTTCCAGGTATTCTATCTTATCTAAGGTGGTTTGGGACAAAATTATCTGGTAATTGAAAACTCCAAAATGTTTTCTATTGGCATGTGAGTGTCTCAAGCAATCATGTTTTGAAAGACACTTCAGAGTTACCCCTCTGAATTCTAGTTGACCTTTCTGAATATGGTCACTTGTCATTGCACATGAAAGCCTCCCCAGCTGAACAAATCAGAAACTTCAACACCTGTAAGAGATGGGACCACACTACATCCATGTATATATAGCAGAGAATAAAATATAGACATGGATTCATCTGCCTAGAACCTAGTAAATATAATTGAAAATTTGTTATCAATTGTAGAGACGAAGAAAGTCTTGTGGAAGCATGCCCAGAAGACCAATCGTACTTCAGGAAAAAAATTCTGAATTCTTTCTGGACTCAAAGTTTTGACTCATGGTATGCATCTCTGTTTCTAGGGGGCATAATGGGAAGCTAATGAGGCAGAGCCCAGATATTCTCCCACTAACAAATGTAACCTAGGGTTTTCAACACTGCAAAGGGTGAATTGGATTTCTACATACTGAAATAATGTGTATAATGTTTTTCCTCCTCTTAATAAGTAGATTCAGAAATATTCCCTTACCTGGGATGGTTTCAGAAGTTTCCACTCTGCCAAAGGAGATACAGAACACACTTAACAAAAGTGTCACTATATATTCCTCTTTGAAAATAAGCAATCTTCTGTGTATATGTGAGTCAGTGAGAAGCTCAGTCCTTTTCTTCTATTACAATCTTGCATTAGAAGTTAAATATCTCTACAAGGTACAATTAAATTAGTAAATTTGCCCATCTGCAACTCAGAGATTTTCTTAATGCCAAAGATGATATTAAACATGCTTCTTGCCTAATATGACATTGCATTACCTTCCCATTTGATATTATATATCCATGGTGAATCTCCATGCATAAGATCTAAATACACAGCTTTAATCTCCACTCTCACTACTAAGGTGTTTTGGAAAGACACAGTTATTAACAACTGAAATGCTTGCTTATACTGATGTGACATTCAAAGACCCTGGTTGTCATATTGGATCCAGTAGAAAATAATCTAAACACGCTTTGTTCTACGCCATGTAGCTTAGGTTAAACCTGGAAAGTCCACAGAGAAAGCAATTTTTGTTTTTCCTCTTTGATAAATGGTAAGAGCATGTCAAGGTTAATATGGGATCTGTAAGGATAAGAACCTTACAAATTGGAATTAAAATTTGGAACAACAGATGTAGAGATAATGTGT